>NW_006256852.1:3815872-4110377 GCF_000478725.1 Eutrema salsugineum | reverse complement strand
TTGCGCTTGCTGCAGAGAACAAGTTGACAAGTTTCAAGAGATCAAAGATAGTATGGCACTGATGGCGAGAAATTTCAGTAAGGCATTGAAGCGGGTTGTAAAAGGGCAGACCAAAGTGTCAAATCATTTTCAGAGAAATGAAGGTGAGAGGTCTGGAAGTCGAGGGTTTAAGACTGACGCTGATAGAACTTTTAGAAAAAAGGAGTTTCAGTGTTTTGAGTGTGATGGGTATGGTCATCTTAAGTCAGATTGACCAAGTGCAAAGAAATGAAGTGTCAAGAATGTAACGGAATTGGGCATACAAAACCTGAGTGTCCAAATCTGCAGAGAAATAAAGAGAAATCCTTCATAAGTTTCAGTGAAAGTAAGTTGGAATACGACAACGAAGGAGAAGAGTTTCTGAATTTTGTTGCCTTCATGGGAACAGAGGATGAGAAGCACGAGGTGGACAGTTCTGACTCTGAAGATGAAGCTGAAATCGACCCCAAGCAGGAGTTCAAGAAGTTGTATGACAGTAGGATTCTTTTGAGCAATGAAAAACTGCAACTCACCAAAGATAAAATGATGCTGGAAGCCAGAGTTAATATACTGGAAATTAAGAGTTCACAAGAAAGGAATGTCAAGTGTCTAGCTCGTCAAGAAAACTTCGTCTAGAGGAAAGAATCAAGGATCTGGAGAAAGGTCTTACTCAGGAGATAGATAAAAACAAATGCTTGGAACAAGAAGCTACTGAGAATTATAAAGAGGTTCGAATGCTGAATAATGGAACCCAGAGTTTAGATAATCTTCTTGCGAGTGGCCGTTATGGTAAGAACCATTGGGGTTTAGGATATCAAGGCTCGACATCGAATGATTCTACCTCTGGGAGAAATCTGATAAACTTTGTGAAAGGAAATGTTCAGTTTCCAGAACAGTCACGAAAGGAGAGAATCGATCTGCAGTCAACATCTAAGACAATTCTTACTAAAAGTCTTAAGGCAGAGTCGGAGTATCAACCACAAGGTGGATCTCTGCAACAAAAGCGATCTGGATGTTATTTCTGCGACAAACATGGACACATAAAAGCATTCTGCTACAGGTTATGCAAGAAAATTCATCAAGCCTGGAGACTCCACAGATGTTACATCGAACCGTCAAGATTCTTGTGTGTGTGGATTAAAAAACAGTTTTTGTATTCAAATCTCACGTCTGCAACAGCTAAACCAAAAGTTAACGGTGTCATTCATAAGAACGTTGAACAACCAGAGATCGAGTTGAACTGCTCCTTAGCCGTCTGCAACCTTGAGGAAAATCGAGAAACAAGTTGGTTGCATATACAACAGCAGAGGGACAGAGCAGTGATGGTTGGTTCTTCGACAGCGGTTGTTCCAGACATATGACAGGAGAGAAGGACGTCTTGAAACATATGGATGATTCAGTTGGAGGCAAAGTAACCTTCGGAGATGGAGGTAAGGGAAAAATCAGAGGTAAAGGGAGCATCACAGACACGGATCAACCAAATCTGGTAAATGTGTAATACGTTGAAGGTCTTAAGGCAAACCTGATAAGCATTAGCCAACTCTGTGATGAAGGCCTAAGTGTAACCTTCACCAAGACTGAGTGTAAAGCATTGAATGAAGCTGGGGCAGTAGTTCTAAGAGGTATTCGAGCTCATAACAACTGTTATATGTGGAAGGCCCCGGAAATATGTCTCTCAGCTGTATCCTCCGAGCTAGATCTTTGGCATAAGAGATTGAGACACATGAATATTGATGGTCTAACTCGTCTTGTAAGAGCCAAAGTAGTAAGAGGAGTATTAAAACTGGAAAACAAAACATCAACTGTCTATGCTGCGTGTGCAAAAGGGAAACACATAAAGGTTCAGCACAAGAAGGTCCCTGATGTTGGTACGAGAAGGATTCTTGAACTGGTACACATCGACCTTATGGGGCCTGTCCAAATAGAAAGTATAACTGGAAAACGGTATATTTTTGTGTTGGTAGATGATTTTTCAAGATTTACCTGGGTAAGGTTTCTGCGGGAAAAATCAGAAACAGCAGAGAGTTTTAAAATTCTTGCACTACAGCTTAAGAACAGCAAAGGAGGAATAATGGAGATACGCAGCGGCCATGGAGGAGAGTTTCAGAATGCTTTGTTTGACACGTTTTTTCGGGCACAAGATATTATACATTAGTATTCAGCACCAAGAATCACCAACAAAATGGAATTGTTGAAAGGAAAAACAGAACACTACAAGAGATGGCCAGAGCCATGATGCAAGGAAATGATGTAGCTAAAAGATTTTGGGCAGAGGCAATTAGCACAACGTGCTATATTATTAACAGATTTTATGCCAGACCAGGTACCAACACCACACCATATGAGATATGGAAAGGCAAAACACAAAATCTGAGCTATTTTCATGTGTTTTGATGTATTTGCTATATCTTAGACGACAAGGGATGCCTGGGTAAATTTGATTCTTGCAGTGATGAGAGAATCTTTCTAGGATACTCGACGAAAAGTATGGCATATAGGGTGTACGATAAGAGAACTCAGACCATTGAAGAGTCGATGAATGTTTTTTTGATGACAGAGGAAGCAGTGTTCTAAGTAACGTCTCAGATAATACCGATCAGAGAGAGAAAGCTCGACGAAGTCTTCCACAAGAATCATCTAAGTTTGACGATGATGAGGTTTCTGAAGTGAAGCAAGCAGAGACTCAGAAACTGCAGGTACACAGAAACCACTCGGCTGAGGATGTAATTGGTGAACAAGACGCAGCAAGGCAGACACGCGGTAAACAGATTAACTTTATAGAAATACTGATGTTTGCGTGTTTTGTGTCAGTATTTGAACCAAAGAACGTCCAAGAAGCTCTAGAAGACAAATTTTGGATGACTGCAATGTATGAAGAGCTCGAACAGTTTGTCAGAAATGAGGTTTGGGATCTTGTTCCGAAACTTGAATGTGTGAACTTTGTTGGGACAAAGTGGATATACAAAAAAAAGATAGACGACAAAGGAAATATTGTCAGAAACAAATCTAGACTCGTAGCTCAGGGATATTCACAAATTGAAGGAGTGGATTTTGACAAAACGTTTGCACCGGTTGCTCGTTTGGAATCAATTCGTCTTCTTCTTGCAATAGCCTGCATTCTAAAGATTAAATTGTACCAGATGGATGTAAAGAGTGCATTTCTGAATGGTTTTCTACAAGAGGAGGTTTATGTGGCACAACCAAAGGATTTTGAGGACCCGGCCCATCCTGGGTACGTGTACAAGCTTAAGAAAGCTCTATATGGGTTAAAACAAGCTCTGAGAGCTTGGTATGAAAGGCTTACTTTGTTTTTTATGGACAAGGGCTTCAAACGAGGGAGTGTAGATCAGACTCTGTTTTTGTATGAATAGAAAGACAGAATTTTAGTAATTCAAGTCTATGTAGATGATATAATCTTCGGAGGAACAAAACAGCTATTGGTTGATCAATTCGTCAAGACAATGTCAAGTGAATTTGAAATGAGTATGGTGGGGGAGCTAAACTATTTTCTTGGTCTGCAAATCAAACAATACTCCAATGGCATCTCGGTATCTCAAAGCACCTATGCTAAAAACTTGATCAAAAGGTTTGAAACGCAGACAAGCAAAGTTGCTGGAACTCCGATGAGCACCACTGCGAAGCTGGAGAGGGATGAAAGTGGTGCTGCAGTGAATGAACATCTATATAGAGCCATGATCGGTAGTCTGCTCTATATAACAGCAAGTCGGCCTGATATTAGTCTAAGTGTAGGACTGTGTGCACGATACCAAGCAAAACCAAAGCAGTCCCATCTCAATGATGTTAAAAGAATCATCAAATATGTTAAGGGAGCTTTAGATTATGGTTTATGCTTTACCAAGGATACTAATGAACATTTGGCTGGTTTTTGTGATGCAGATTGGGCTGGCTCGGTTGATGATCGCAAGAGCACATCAGGCGGATGTTTTTATCTCGGTAACAACTTGGTGGCGTTGCACAGTAAAAAACAAAACTGTGCACTCTCAACTGCAAAAGCCGAGTACATAACTTTAGGTAGCTGCTGTACACAACTCCTCTGGATGAAAAAAATTTTGAGCGATTATGGTATGTCGTATGGAACTCTACTTGTTCAATGCGATAACATGAGTGCTATCAACATATCTAAAAATCCAATCCAGCATTCTCGAACTAAACATATAGATATAAGACATCACTTTGTGCATAAACTAGTAGAAGAAAAGACATTTGAAATTAGACATGTATCATCGGAAAACCAGTTATCAGATATGTTTACAAAACCCCTTGATCTAAACACTTTTGTTCGCTTGAGAAAATCACTTGGTGTGTGTGAATGCTAACTTTTGTGCTCGTGAGATATTATTGCACTGTGACCAAATCTTGACTTTTACTGCAGTATTTAATCCCTTGTACAGATCACCAAATCTAAAACCTCATTGCATTGTGATGGGAATGAGTCAAGTAAGCCTCTTTTGATACTCATGATCGATGACTTAGTGATCCAAAAAGATGGACACTCATGTTGGATTTGGCTTAAACCCATCATTTCTGATTTTGATCACTGTCCGGATTGGATAGAAAGGTTTCTGAGCATATCACCAAGTAAAGAGAGATATAAACTATGTTTTTGAATCAAAAAAAAAAGGAAGAAGAGGCAGACACGCGTGTCGGACTTGGCGTAAACCCGTCACTTCTGAGTTCGTTCACTGTCTTGCTTGTAGAGTACAAAGGATAAATAACTTTTAGCTCGATCAGAACCCTGACACTAGACAACCGTGTTGGACTTGGCGTAAACCCGTCACTTCTGATCATGCGTATTGTTTGGTGTGAGAGGTTTCAATGAGAAGGCTGCTGAACATATCGATATCTCTTGGTGAACTCAGAAATCTGGATTGCAAGCTAAAGTTGTCTTCGTGTGAAAGGATTTAGAGGCTACTAACTTGTTTCTCTAATAGTGCTCTGTTGACACTGTTTTTGTTTCATTTACAATTGATGCAGTAAGTCTTGGTGGGGTCTGAGGTGTAGTAATGTCCCATGAGTACGAGTGTTAGCAGTTTTTAAATCGTTCCTCTTCCTATTTTTGTGTTTTTGGCAGTTTTAAAATTCATGCTATTCCTTCTGATGATACTGTTTTACCTTCTTGTCTGCTTTGTCTTGTGTTCGTCGTTTCCTGGTGATATCTATTTGTTACTAGTGCTATCAAATTGCTCGTGAATGCTAACTCTTCTAGTGCTCTGTTGTTTTACTATTTTTTCGGTGCTGTGCTAAATTACATGAAATTTGTGTGATAGTATTGGGCTTTTGCTGTCCTTATGGGCCAATTAGGTTAATGTAGTTCGTCCACCGTATATATATATATATATATATGTGGCCGCTGGTTCAAGTTTTCATCATCTTCAAAACCCGTAAATTCAAAAACTTTCTCTGTTTTAGAATTCTGTTTCTGCAGCCATCTATCATGTCTTCAAACAGGCCCCATGAAGTTAAGATAATGAGTGAATTGGCTCATCTGAGAGCTCTGGCGAGCAGGGGTCGTCATGCTGTTGGGGAAACCAGTCAATGGCATCTGGACTATGGTTACGCTCCGTCTGAGAATTCCGGCGACTCCTCCAATGAAATCAGTCTTGTTGTTATCAATTGTAACCCGGTGACATCTGAGCAGATCAGCACTCGGTATGAGATTCATCACAAGATCCAGCTGCACAAGGACAGCACACATTCAGAGCTCATGATGCCTCCCATGCGACAGCACTGTCATCGCTTCCTCACTGCTGAAGGCAAACAAAGGTATAATCTGTTTGCTGCTCGAAATTTTTTGGATCAGTTGTTTGTACCTGTGGGCAGTCAGAAGTTTCGTGATGTCGAAAACTCTCGTCTGGGAAGCTGGTCTCCTCAATACCGTTATCGACATTCATGCGTATGTCCTTCAAGTGGTTTGTGAGTTCTATGCAAACATGGATGATCTGGTGTGCAGAGATGGTGTGACCTATGTGTATGTATGACGCCAAATGTTTGAGTTCTCACCAAACATGATCAACAGTATGTTAGGTCTTGTCTCACTTGATCCTTTGTTACGCATTCCTGAAGTTCTCGATGAAGAGACCTTGGATGCAGCTGCTGAGATTGTGTCTGGTGGAAAAATTCGTTTTTGGGGTGATCTAGAGGTTCAGGACTTCACACTCACAATGAAGCAGCTTCACAAAGTGTGTCTTGCTAACTGGTTGCCAACATCAGACATTGTCAACATGGCTCCACATCGTGTTAAGCTTTTCGCTGGCATCGTGAAACGGCTGAAGTTTCATTTTGGCGCCATGATGTATAATCAAGTCATCCACGTTGCTCGCTCTCCTAGATCGTTGAGTCATCCAATGCTTTTTCACAACTTCATCTACCAAGTGTTAATATTTCAACGTCCTGTCTTGTGTTTTCGTGATGATGAAGAGTCAGGGTATCCAGTTGTGCTTACTCCTCCTGTTCGCTCAAACGTGTTGGATGATCTCCAGAAGTTGACCTCACTTGTGGAATCAATTCAATTGCGTCTTCAAGGTAAGTTGTCTTCTTCATGTGAATTTGCCTTTCATAGCTTAATGAGTAAGTTTTATGTAAATGTGCTCTCAAGCAGGGGGAGATTATGAAAATCTGATGCAATTGAGGATCATGTCAGTAGACGACATGAGTAAACGAAGCGCGACTGAGGGGGAGTTCCAAGAGTGGATTTTATCTAGTTTCTAGTATTAGTCTATTTCTTTGATGTTGAACACCTTGGTTTGTTGAGACCCTGTTCTTTGTTTTTTTTTTTTTTCGTTGTGTTTTTGCATTGAACTTGGTTTGATTCCCCTCTGTCTTATTTTATTTTAGATTTGAGTTACTCTATGATTTATGCTTTACGCAAGTTCTACTTGCTGCAGCGTATGTGCTTCGTTTCTGTTTGGTATACCGTGTAGAAGTTTTTTTTCAGGTAGAACCAGGAAGATTGAGGGAACACATTCAAATAGAAAGGGGGAGATTGTAAGCACAAGGAATCGAGGAAAGAGTTCACTAAGACGAGGACAATCGAGTATATTGAAGAAAGGAGAAATAAGCTGGATGACGTGGCTTGATCTTGTAAGATCAAGAAGTGGAAACTATATAACCATAGTATCAACTAAGCAAGATATGCAAGATTCGATTAGTGGCAAGTAATATCTCGAAGAGATCTTCCGCAAAAATATATATAAGAGAGTAAGAAGAAAATGTTAGGGTTGGCTGCAATAGAGCAAAAAGAAAGCACTGTAGTTTCGAGTAAGATTCAGTAACTGTGGTGAGTGATTGTATAAGTTCATAAAAGGAACTTGAGAGATTGTGAGCTTTTGGGTAGATTTAAGAATCGGTCAGTGTCGAGTCAGGTTGTTGACTGCGAGTTATTCTGATCAAACAAAGTCTGTAATATTTGTTTGAAAGGTTCTGAATCAAGAGTAATCGTTTTGATGTGTTAAGTGCTATTAATCATACAGTTCATACTCCTGGTTTTTTCACAATGTTGAATTCTACTATCTTTATTTCTCTTTGGTTTTCAAGATAATAAAAAAACTTAGCATTGTTTTCAAGTTTCTTTTCTATTTAAACTAATGTAAGATCATTTCTGATCCTAATCCAATTTTTTAATCAAAACTTTTCTTTTGTGAGAATGATTTTCATTTTGTTACTTGTGATTTGATCATTTGGTGTGTAATATCCGAAGTGATCAACTGGTTTATCAAGAGACATCCATCATCTCTTGTGTGGTCATTCGCTGACAAAAAAGTGTAGTAGCATTTTAAGTAAGTTACAGGTTTTAGGTTTCTATCAAACTCCATCAAACTCTCTGTCTCCTCCATCATGGGTGAATGTTGTCCAAAATAAGAATGCTCTATCGATGTATGAGATTCATTTTTAAGTCAAAGATGGTAAAAATTCAGTGGAAGTCCCACAGTAAGTCTATGAAGCTACTCCCCTCTGGGATGATTCTTTGTAGGTCGTTAACTTGCAGCAGCACCACATGTTGTAAAGATTCACATGATTGTCAATAAGATTCCTTCTCTTGGAGACAAGACATAGAACATCGACGTCCAAGTCATCAACAATTCTACAGTGAAGTTTATAATCACTAACCCAATTCTCGGAGCTGGGGTTTTTTTGCGCAAAGGCATGTTGAGTATCACTAAAATCCCAATGGTTGAATCTATGTGGTTTCCGATCACAGAAAATGCAGAGCCTGAGGTGGAATCGATTCAATAATGGGTCTACTTAAACACGTTCCACCGAGTATGTTTTCATGGAAATGGCTCAGTTTTATCTCCAGTCCAGTGGGTATACCGACGCGGCTACACCTGGAAACAACATCATCTTTTAATCTTGAGATTACCAAGGTCTTTGTCGAAGCAGATTTAACAAAGAACTGCCTAAAATTATCAACTATCAGTTCAGCGGAGCTAAAGAATCTGATGTGGAGTTCAACTATCCTTGGCTACCTCCAAAAGGTTTGAACTATGAAAAATGGGGATATCTACAGACAATCTGTGTTGCAAGCCCATGCTCACAATCTAAAGTTGTAGAAAGCGAGTTAAAACGCAGAGAAATTGTGCCTAAGAAACATAGAAAGTGGCTAAAACAATTGTTGATGAGGTCATCGCACATGTAGAACCAGCAACAGAGGCAGTTGAGGAGCAAGTGTTGATGGTTCAATCTGGAGAGGATCAGGTGTTGCCACCTGAGGATAACACACACCATGTCGAAGAAGTCTGGTCTGAGGTCTCATCTGCGAAAGCTAGTAGAAACTAAGGAAAAAAAATTAGAGTTTATAATTAGAATTTGGACAAGTTCAAATTCTAACTCACTCACAATTTGCAGTTTTGGATAATGCGTGTGAAGGGGGTGAACTACTGAATGATGAGTGATAACACCTGATTTTGACCACTTTTATGGATCACTTTCAATATCTTATGCAGGTGTTTTTACTCAGTTTTAAAGGTTTTATAAGTGTTTTCCATGTTTTGGAGTTTTAAAAAGGCTTTTTCAGGAAACTTGGGACTTTGGAGTGCATTTTGGAGCAAAAGTACATTTTTGGATAAATTCAGGCTGTCAAAAGTTTGGCAACCAATGAAGACCTTATCACCGTCTAATCATCCCCAAATTTGAAGACATTATAGACGAGACAACTAGCTTTCCAACACACTTGGATCTCAATATATCATCAATGCACTGAAGGCCTATCAACACAAGGCCAGTCAAGCACAAGTGCTTTCACCTGCGGCCAGCCTTCTTCCCACCGCGGCTCAGGAGGTTTCACCCTCGGTGGACCTATGTCCGAACCTCGGGAGCCCAATTAAGGCCCAAGACACTTCCTGTACCCATTTTACAAGCCCTAGACGCCCAAGACTTGAAGAAACACTATAAATACTCATTTTTAGGTCTTTCGTAAGAGAGCTTCTTTCTTCTCTTTGAGAGGTAACTCATTTGTAGTTTAGGTTTAATTTTTATGCATTTGTAGAAGCTCTCCATCGCCATTCTGTCTTCAATAAGAGAAATTTTTCTGCAACTTTGTTTCTTTTACTTTTCTTCTTCTTAGTTCTAAACTGATGATGATGTCTACCTCAGCCATGTCTGAGTAGTCACCTAGTTGGGTGAAAGGGTAATCCAAAGGGACCCCATGTTCGAATGACATCTAGGTTTCTAGGAAAAGGATTTCGATTTTTAACATGATTCTCCTATTCATTGAAATTTAAAAGCGGTAATTCTGGATTGATCACCCAGAATCTGATCCTAGGTTTAATCCGAGCCACGAGAGTGTTGTATCTGGGTTGCCTAAACTGGATCTTATGGACGTCCCCGCCGTAGGAGACGAAAGCTACCTACGGAGGATACGTAAGCAGAGATGGATTCTGATCTACAAAGCATGATCTTGTTCTGGCATGAGAGTGAGAGTTAATTGCCATGAACAAGTGATCAGATGATTAGGGTGACGAGAGTTGGCTAATCTTACATGCGTCTATCCTAGTTTCAGAGTCATAGAAAATCCTTGCCTAAATTCCTTATGTTTTAGAACATGAACCCTAAAGATGAACCTTGAATCCAGCGCTTTTTCCTTACTGTTTTTCAACCGATTTTTACTTAAAGGTCTTTTTAATTCTCTGCATAATTAGATTTAGTGACAAACCAAAACCCCTCTTTATTAGATTAGGTTTACGATTGTTTTTAGCATCAGTTAGAAGTCCTCAACACACAGATCTCTGTGGATTCGATCCCTAAGTACTACTGCGTTTGCTGTGCACTTGCAGCTTGTCTAGAGTAAAACTTGTGTTGCCCACTGCACTCGGATCAAGTTTTTGGCGCTGTTGCTGGGGATCTGTCGTTGTTGACTTGACTTCTAAATCTAATTTCAATCATAAACCTCAAGATTTTCGAGTTCTGCTGGAGATTTTCTAACTCCTCTTTTTATCTTCGTTTTCTTTGCTCACAGGTGCATGAAAACTAGGAGAGATCCTGACGAAATCGTATTGCCCTTAGACGAGATTGACAAACACGAAAGAGCACTTAGGAAACTCAGATGAAAGACGCTCAAGATGGCCAATCCTAATGCCCATCGGGAAGATCCTTTAAACCGTGATCAGGAGGATCACATTGGAGATGATGACCGTGATTCAGTTCATGGTGATGACCTAGATGCTGCTCATGAAGAAGATGGACAGCCAAAACTCAATGAAGAGGGAAACCGAGTCCCTCTAAATCCTGCTCACGTCGCTGAAAATCAAAGGAGACAAGACCAGGCCGATGCTGAAGGAAGAAGGAATGATGAAAAGTGAAAACATTGTTCCACCAGTTTTTAGAGAAGCCAATCGACCAATACAGCTTGCCAATCCTGCGAGAAGACAGCTTCGGAATAGACTCATTGCCGATTTCGATGCACCTCACCAACACTTTCAAAATCGATCAGCTATTCAAATTCCTGTTCCAAGGGAAAATCATGAGATAAAACCTCAGATTGTCTCTTTGGTGAAGCAGAACCAATTCCATGGAATCTGTACTGAGCATCCAATGGATCACATTGATCTTTTTGAAGAAATCTCTGGAATGGTAAGAACAACTCCGGAAACTGTGGACTATGTGAAGTGTAAGCTTTTTCCTTTCTCTCTAAGTGATAAAGCTTTTAGATGGTTGAAATCTATGCCATCTGGTTCTATTACTTCATGGGAAGAATGCAAGTCAGCTTTCTTGAACCACTTCTACACCAATTCAAGATCGAACCAGCCAAGAAACAAGATACAAAGTTTCCAACAAGGCCCAATAGAGTCATTCTATGAAGCCTGGGAGCGACTCAAAGATTATGAGAGAGACTGCTCTCATCATGGTTTCTCTGGAGCAAACCTACTAAGCATCTTCTACAGAAGACTTCAGCAGAAGTATCAACTTTTTCTTGACACTGCCAGCAATGGAGATTTCAGTTCAAAAACCATACCACAAAGGAGAGCACTCATCGAAAATCTGGCTGTAGCTAACAGCAACAACAAACAAAGACTCTCGTGCAGCTCTGGCAGCTACTAATTTCATCTCTAAACTTGAAATGGATTTATCTAATATCCTGCATTTTTTGGTATTATATAACATCATCACCATCATATGCTTGTGATACTGCTGTAGGGAATGAGGATGATGGAAGATATGAAGAAAATGGAAAGTACCAAGAGGAAGAAATCAACTTTATGGGAGCCCAGGCATATCATAATCGATTTAGTCCAGCTTTCAACAACAACTTCAGGAACTCTGGTGCCAACTTCAACAATCTCTCGTACAGAAATCAAGGAGCCGATAATCAGCCATATCCGCAGCAACAAAGGAGTTTTCAAAACAAGTTTCAAGGTGGAAACTATGGAGGAGAAAACTTCCAACAAAGACCAGCATTCAATCCTCAACAAGCACAGACCAGCTCATTAGAAGCAACCCTTTCCCAGCTAAGTAACCAGGTAAAATCACTTGAACAAACTATGATGTAGACTACTCAAGGCAATGAGAAGTCATTCAGAGAAATGGGGGTGAAGATCGATTGTATTTACAACGACTTGAATGGGAAGTTCGAATCTCTTGCAACCCATGTCAAGAAGTTGGAACATCAGATAGTCAAACTGCAGATTCAATGAAGAGACAACCAGGAGTTTTACCAGGAAGAGTAGAAGATAATCCAAAGAAGTTCTGCAATGCTATGACAGCAGTTTTGGAGGAAGAACCTGTCGCAAACTCTAAGGGGAGATTGACGCCGGAACCTCTCATAAAGGACTCTGAAACCGAGCATGAGAGAAGCCGAGTCATTCCAGTTAAGGTACTCAAACGCTTGCCTGACCAAAGACTCAAAAAGTCTGAGGATCCAGGGCATTTCTCATTCACCTGTTCAATCTTTGGAATTGAATTTTCAGATTGTTTATGTGATTATGGTGCTAATGTGAATGTCATGTCAAAATCTGTTGCTGAGAAACTTGGTATAGGTACATTTGTCCCATCCCCAGTAAGGATAATCTTTGATGATTCATCTCAAAAGAGAACAGAAGGAATGATCCATGACTTGGCACTGATCATTGGAAACAAAACAATCTCAGCCGATTTTCAAGTTTTGGAAATGGACAAGGACAAAGACAGACCTTTGATATTTGGTCGCCCATTCTTAGCCACTCTAGGTGCTGTTATTGACCATGCAAATCGCTGTTTAGTTTTCTTAAATGTGAACAGGAAAAAGTTCTATAAGACCACACCAGACCCAGCTCCAAATCAGAAAGACAAAGACAAGGAGAAGGTGTTGGAGGACAAGAAGGAACTAAAAGCACTTGCATCTTGGCAATTTGGAAATATCAAGATAGTGGTGCCACCAGATATCAGCAAGGAAAATGAGAAAAATCTTGAAGGAATTGTTGAGAAGACAAAATATGTCCTCAAGGATGCAAAAATCTTTAAGAAAGAAAACGAGATTGTGGTTCAAGATGAAGGAAATCCAAAGTTCAGGCTAAGAAGGACCACAAGAACTCTTAATTCAAGAGATCCTGTCTCTTCTTCTCAATCCTAATCCTGCCAAGAGTCTAGCTAAAAGACTTTAAACAAAAGCGCTTAATGGCAGGCAACCCATTTGGTATGATTTTCTTTTCTTTTTATTTCTTTTCTATTTGATTTCTTTTTTTTTATGCATTTCAGGCTTTTATAAAACCCAGAAAAACCAAAAACATTCAAAAAACCAGAAAATACAAAAAGATATGATGAGAAAGCAGGAAAATGGGAGAAACCGGGAGTTCCCTGAGCACAGTTCACCGCGGCTGCGATCAATCCAGCCGCGGCCGACCCATCATTTACCGCAGCCCGCATCACTTCAGCCACGGCCCAACTCATCCTTACTGCGGGCGCGCGCGCCTGGCCCGCGGCCGGCCATGTTTTGCTCCAGGCGAGTTTTTCCCTGTTTCCCATAAACCGGAACTTCGATTCCCCGTTTTACTACGGGATTTAACCGGAAAGTTCCCAAAGCATAATTTTTGTGTTAAACACGCCAGGTAAGTCTTCTAAAATTTTAAAAATAAAATATTTCTTAGGAAAAACACCTTTTTAAAAGAAAAAGATGATCTAAAAGATCAAAAAGGTCTTTTCTCTTTATCTTCTCCAACAAGCTTGGAGATCTAGAGAAAAAGACAGATTTCAAACTTGACAAATCCTTTCCAAATTGTCGAACATATCTCACTCTTTTTCCATGGAGATTTCAAATATATCATCACATAACACTTTCATCAAGGTATAAGCTCAAATTTCTCACTTTTTCTTAAGTACTCAGATTTAGGGTTTTCTTAGAATGAGTAGAAATTTACCTTAGGATGATTGGAAACTGTCTTTGGACTTAAGACTAGACTACTGGGTAGTTTAATTGCATGATTAAACACTTAGACCATAGAGATTTGAAATTTTTGAAAATCTGAGATTTGAGACTTTGAACAAATCGAAATTTGGAGATCTGTTTGGTTCAGCTTTGCAAATCTGGATTGTTTGGTACTTGTTGGTAGAAAACTAGATTAGATTACATGTGAGTGAGCATAAAACAACATCCTGATTCAGAAATCTCATGTGTTGAACATCAATATATCGAACTTGATCAGAAATTTCCAGATTTTGTAATGTTTGATGCATTTACAGCTTGTTTGTCATGATAATGTGTTTGTGATATCTCTATAAACACCTTGTTCATAAAAATCGATACCAAAAGCAGCTTGATTTATCCTTTGTCTCGAGAATCTCGTTTTTGCGGTCATGGATCTCTCTCAAGTTTGACTGATTCGAACCAAGACGAGCCCTCATGCAAAAAAGCCCCATTCGCAGGAGACATATAATGCATTGAACGAGACACAACTGAGTGAAGATGAGCCTCTATCCACCTTCATTGCCGCGCAAAGAAGAATCTTTTCAGGAGAGATTGAGCAGACCTCCACTCAGCTATCTTTCCCTCGAAGAGTCAAGTCTTCCTCTAGGCCTAAAGTGAAGTTTGTTGGTAAAGTCATTGACTCAGACATCAATTACGTGGCACAGCTTGAGAAGCTGAAGATCAAGCCAACTCCAGCAATTGACTACTCAACTCTTGAGATGCTTGAAATCAGAGAAGATGTGATATGGTATCTTGATAGGCTTGGAATGAGATCATTCATGGGGCAGAACTTTCAGACCATGAGAACCACACCAAGGAGTTCCTTGCATCAGCAATTTTGAGCTACAAGAATAGAGCTACTCCTAGAGCTCTAGATGGCACACTCTCCTTCTCTATTGGAGGTCATCCTTACTCTCTTACCATCTTAGAGATATGTGATGCTTTGAAGTTGCCTTATTGTGATGAGATTGCATTGGAGAAAGTTCCAGATGAGGATCTTTGGAAGCTGATGGGTTATGGAGTTTATGACAAAGGAAGGTCCAAGGCATCATTACTCTCTCATCCTGTTGTTCGCTATGTTCATAAGCTACTAGCACACACTGTGTTTTCGCGAGCCAATCAAGCGAATGTCCTTAAGCCAGAGTTGGTGACACTACAGCTACCATTCGCAGATCACCCCAGGTTTCCTTGCTTTGCTTGTATCATTGCAAGGAACCTAGTGAAGGTTAAGCATCAGATGCTTACATCTGATTGCCAGGATTACTCACCAGCTTTTGGGAGCATCATCACTTCGCTTATGATAGCAGCAGGAGTTGATTTTTCAGCTGAGACACCTCTTAGAGAGGATTGGTTTGATCTTTCTCAGTTTTCTAGAGACAGGACTATCACTAGGGCCAAGATAGACCCAATTGGATTTTCTTAAAAGTTCTCCATCAGTTCCACCGAGTACAGGGTACTTCTACCATCGGATTCAATGCCCCGTCTCCGAGATGGTTCAGACCCAGGATGGAAACCAGAGACTAGATTCCTACCATCTTTGCCACTCTTACCTCTGACCATGAAGCAATTTCTGGCTGCAAAAGCCAAGAGAGAGGTAGCTGCAAACAGCAGGAGACTACAGCCTGCACCATCTTCACTCAGATCCAGTTATTCTCATCTCAGAGCATCCACTAGGAGTGATGCAGACTTTGCAGCTTTGAAGAAGAAGCTTGACCAGCAAGAGAAGATCAACATGCATATGAAGAGATTACTGAAGGACCACCGGTTTGATGATGATTCCTCATCTACAGAGACAGATGACAGCCATGAGACATAGGCGCCTATCCATCACCACATCCTACCCACGATTCTATCATCATTTTTCTTTTCTTTTATTTTAGACTATTTTGCTTTTATTTTACCATCTTCTCACCAACTTTTTCACACTGGGGACAATGTGATTTAAGTCTGGGGGAGGATGTCTATCCGTACTAATCTATTTTTCTTTGTTTCTTATCTTTTTCTGCAATTTTTAAAATTTTCTAAGCTTATTAAAAGACCTTGAGTATTTTTCAGGAATGTTTGACACAAAACTATGATGAGTAAGACCCATGTGCTTCTAGACTTTACATGCTAGTTTCTTTTGTGGTTAGTACTAGACTATGCGGTAGCTAGAGTACTTGCACTACGAACTCCCACCAGAGGATTTCTATTCATGGAGACTTTTCCTGACAGGATACACTATCTCATTTCACTTGAACATAATCTTGACATCTAACTTTCTCATCATTGGTTTTAGCAGGCATCATGATACACATCTAGGACATCTTACATCATTATTACCACTCTTTGTTGTTCTAGATGGCTAGTTCATCTTTAGCTGGTACCACACCCTTTACCCAAACCTTTATATTTAAACCTCATGCGTTCGTCTTTAGTTTATATCGACAGATATGTGCAAAAATGCCGGAGAGAGAGGAGCAACATGGTTTTCAATCACTCAAGAAGAAGACTGAAAGAATTTGGGAAAGTGGAGCATCAAGAATCTATCAAAGCTCAATGGTGTCTCAAAAATCTTAAAGTTAAAGGTAAATTTTGTGCTTCCTAAGACTCTATGTCAAAAGGCGGTTTACTTTCCCCTTTCAAAAAAAAAAAAAAAATCGAAAAAAGAGAAAAAGAATGAAAGGAAAGGAAACTAAAAGCCTAAAGAGTCTAGGGTAGCCGAAATTATTTGAAGCAAATGCTGCAAGTATTCATTTGTGAGCATTGGTTTTAAGACCTGGACAACAACCTAAGTCTGGGGGAGTTATTAGGAGAACCTGAAGAAGGGAGGTCAAGAATCTTAAAGCAAGAAGAATGTAACTGGAAACTGTGGATATCAACGGCTCCACCATCTCTTGTTGTTTTGCATAATGTCTTGTCTCTCCAAGGTAACCCTAAACACTAAAAGCCTCACCTCCTAAACAGCCATTTTGAATACCTAGCCTTGATTGTCTTGCTAAACTTCTTTTGATGAGAACCACTGGAACCTATAAATGAATGTTAAGAGCTAGTTGACTGAAGGATAGGTCTAAGTGTGTAGACTTTCGCATGACGGATCAACGGACTACTTATGCTTGTGCTTTGGTGAGATTTTCTAGACTATCCTTGATTTGAGCATAATGACTAACTCTAGTTTAGTTGCATGGTCTCTGAGGTTTGTTAGTTCCTGCGATTTTCAAACATCTTTTCTAGGTTCAGATCTTTGGTTTTCTTTGAGGACAAACAAAGGTTTAAGTTTGGGGGAGTTGATAACACCTGATTTTGATCACTTTTATGGAGATTTTATTCAGTTTTAAAGGTTTTATTCTAAGTGTTTTCCATGTTTTGGAGTTTTAAAAGGCTTTTCAGGAAACTTGGGACTTTGGAGTGCATTTTGGAGCAAAAGTACATTTTTGGATAAATTTAGGCCGTCAGAAGTTTGGCAACCAATGAAGACCTTATCACCGTCCGATCATCCCCAACTTTGATGACATTATAGACGAGACAACTAGCTTTCCAACACACTTGGAATCAAAGCAATCCAACGGTTAGATCTCAAGATATCATCAATGCACTAAAGGTCTATCAACACAAGCCCAGTCAAGCACAAGTGCTTTCACCTGCGGCCAGCCTTCTTCCCACCGCGGCTCAGGAGGTTTCACCCCCGGTGGACCTATGTCCGAACCTCAGGAACCCAACTAAGGCCCAAGACACTTCCTGTATCCATTTTACAAGCCCTAGACGCCCAAGACTTGTAGAAACACAATAAATACTCATTTTTAGGTCTTTTGTAAGAGAGCCTTTTTCTTCTTTTTGAGAGAGAACTCATTTGTAGTTTTAGGTTTTATTTTTATGCATTTGTAGAAGCTCTCCATCACCATTCTGTCTTCAATAAGAGAAAACTTTCTGCAACTTTGTTTCTTTTACTTTTCTTCTTCTTAGTTCTAAACCTATAATGATGTCTACCTCAGCCATGTCTGAGTAGTCACCTAGTTGGGTGAAAGTGTAATCCAAAGGAACCCCATGTTCGAATGACATCTAGGTTTTTAGGAAAATGATTTCGATTTTTAACATGATTCTTCCATTCATCCAAATCTAAAAGCGGTAATTCTGGATTGATCACCCAAAATCTGATCCTAGGTTTAATCCGAGCCACAAGAGTGTTGTATCTGGGTTGCCTGAACTGGATCTTATGGACGTCCTCATAGGAGACAAAAGCTACCTACGGAGGATACGTAAGCAGAGATGGATTCCGATCTACAAAGCATGATCTTGTTCTGGCATGAGAGCGAGAGTTAATTGCCATGAACAAGTGATTAGATGATTAGGGTGACGAGAGTTGGCTAATCTTACATGCGTCTATCCTAGTTTCAGAGTCATAGAAAATCCTTGCCTAAATTTCTTGTGTTTTTGAACATGAACCCTAAAGATGAACCTTGAACCCAGCGCTTTTTCCTTACTGTTTTTCAACCGATTTTTACTTAAAGGTCTTTTTTAATTCTCTGCATTATTAGATTTAGTGACAAACCAAAACCCCACTTTATTAGATTAGGTTTACGATTGTTTTTAGCATCAGTTAGAAGTTCTCAACACACAGATCTTTGTGGATTTAATCCCTAAGTACTACTGCGTTTGCTGTGCACTTGCAGCTTATCTAGAGTAAAACTTGTGTTGCCCACTGCACTCACATCAATGAGTCTGTGACTGAGACAGTTGTTCAAGAAGAGAAGGAAGAAGAGGTTCTTGCTGAATAATCTAACGAGTCCTCTCATACTGTCAATGTTCTGGCCAATAAAACATCTCAGCAAAGGGTTGAGAATACTAACGTCAGAGCTTTACTGCCTCGCAGATCAAAAAAGGACCACAAATATCTCTCGGCTTCACAATCTCAACAAGTTAGGGATCTCCCTAATGTTAGTGGGAGGAAACATACCAAACAAATTCATTGATGTCAAGTTTTTCTGGAACATTTGCGGGTTTAACAAATCTTAAAAGCAATCGGTAGCATGCAGTTGGTGCTTGGCAAGTGATTGGTATGTCCATGCAAAAACAAAAAACAAAAAATCTTGTCCATGCCAACCAAAGAGATCTCGAGTTAGTACCAACCTCAAGGAGAAAACCTGAGAGGGATCCGCCTCCTACGAACTCCCAAACTACCTTTATGTTTTGGCCTACAAACTTCATCCTAAGCCATATTTTCTGTAGTTTGAATAAGGGGATTACCCAAACAGAGAAAAGCTACTCACTTGCTGTGGACGACATCAAAACATTTCTATTGATAGTCAAAATACTGAACACTAGAAATTGATAATGCTTCTAGTGACAGATCGTCGGATCAGCTGAAATCTACCGAAGTTTTACAGTGTTTTACACGACCATGATAGCAGCCGTGTCTGAATTTTTCTTATTAGGGATTCATACTCAAGCCGTACTCATGTACATGATCAGCAATTAATCCACCGGAATACTGACATTGCTTGTAGATGCAAATTAGTGGTTATACGGCCAGCCATATAGCATATAGAGAGAGGACTTAGCTGCGTTGATTGCAAGACCTGAGATTTGTCTAAATCCTTTGAAAACCTCAATTTATTTTTGTTAAGAGCTTCTGCTGATCCAGTAATATAGACCATCATATCATCCACAAACCTAAGATAAATTGAATTAAAATTGAGCTCAAGACAAATGAGTGGTAACCAAATTTCCCATCACCACCTGCCTTCGAGAGGAGAAGAGATAGGACGTTGACGAATGCCTCAAGAACTAGAGAAGAAATCTTCTAAGTTCCCCATTTACTGAAACAGAGATATAGGTGGTAGTAAAAGAACCTCGTATTCACATGATGAATAAATCTGGAAGAGCATTTCGTTGGAGAGTAGCAATGATGAAATCCCAATGGACTATATCAAAAGCCTCATCCATTTTGAGCACGGATAAATAGAGTCCTTGTGGTAGTCTTTGACTAGTTCCGTAGCTAGAAGAACGTTCTCAAGTAGAAGTCTTCCTTTTATGAAAGTGCACTGGTTTTATTTAATATATTCTAGAAGAATTGATCTCAGTCTGTTTGCCACATTCTTTGATATAATTTTGTAGATCATTTTGCAACATGTAATGGGTCGGTATTCGTTCACTGTTTTTGCATCCACATCTGGAATAAGAGCCAAAGTTATAGCAATTGATTTCCCAAGGCATGAATACGTTCCTCAAAAAAGATGTACAGGAATCACCAGATCATTCTCAATTAGTGGCCTGCTGCAGTGAAGAACTATGCTATAAAACCATTCGGACCCAGATTTTTACTCGAAGGCACATATAGGAGGGCCTTTTTATTCTCTTCTATTGTGACATCCGCAATCAAAGTTTATGTTGGGCTCTTTAAGCAGCGAAAAGTAGTCAGCTCTACGATATTGTGTAGGAGGTTGGATTCAGTACTACATGGTTCGGTTGGCCTAAAATTCTAAATTATTCACAGCTTTTTCTCTATCTTTTCTGGTTGTGTAAGTTTAACTTTCGCAGATGAAAATATGAATAAATAGTTACTTGTTTTAATTCATTCTTCTTGAGTAAATATTTCACTTCACAGTCTTAAAACGAGAAAAAATGCTAGAATACTGCCAAGCGGATAAGAAATATCTAATAGCAAATTGATTGGTTAATTAAATAATAAGAGGGATTTTTTTTGGGAAGGTTCCAAATTATCATTATATATAAGATTTTGTAATAAGAATGTTTGGGATAAATCTGATCCTTTTTACATGGACAAACCACTTGCTTGTACTGGTCTTTTGGGCCAAATTAGATTTTTTTTTTCAGGTACGGCCTCTTTTGGGCCAAATTAGGTTTCGTATTGGGCTTACGGTCCAATACGATCAAAGCATATAGCACCGGCCTCGAATGCTTTGGATTCAGAAGATTCAGTATGGAAGGCCACATGTTCCCGGGTTTCTCGTATCTGACAATGCAAGCCACGCTGTCAAAAACAAGGAGGTCAAAGAACTAAGTGGTTAGGATGAGGAGAGGTTATTTTTTCTATGTCTTAGACCTAAGATTTTGGAAGAGTTGGGATATAAGGAAATGTAATCCGCATAGGTATCCGGAAAAAGGAATCAACCAGTAAGGCAGCATCGACAGCTTGGTCCCAGTATCAAGAGATCCGGACCAGGTATGAGTATTAAACAGAAACTACTCTTCAAATTTCCCTCCATTCAAAAATCGAAATATCCCTTGAACTGATTTGATTGCCCATAACTTTGACAAACTCATAATTGGCATTTAATGTGTTATGCTTACATATGTCATGAGACAATGATTCGCAGAAGGCAGAGAAAAAACAAAGATTCAGCGAAGATCATACCGTGTCTGAGCCGCTAAACCTAACTCGTACACTGAAGGTCAGAAGGACGTGCCAAGGAACGGTCTCGCAGCAGGAGGAACACACCAAGGAAAGTTGGTGAGTCCGTCAGAAACATGACGCAAGAATAAGGTTCGGACTCAATCAAGTCGGATCCCGGACCGACCCACGAACCCCACGACCCATGGATTGACCGGGTATACTAATAACACGATTCAGGTAAAATCTTATAACTACTTAACCCTTTCCAACAAGAAAGGGGTTCAATTTTTTCGCAATCTTAAGGTACATGTTATCTCTCGTGATACTCGTGAACCTTAAGCTTTACTACTCTTTCTCTTTTCAAGGTCATTATTCCGACGATCTCATTACTTCCACTTCCACTCCACGACGTTTCCTAAACCGTGGGGCTTCTCCACCCATAAACTTTTACATTTCTTCTCTTTTCTATCCAAAAAACCCACTAAATTTAGGTCCCAGTAGACTCTACCTTTTTCAAGAGCTCTCGGCTCGCTTTTCCTTTCTTTTGTTTTCCAATATTTTTTTCTTTTGATTTGCCTTTTGTAATCTTTTCGTTACTGTTTTTTTTACTTGAGTGTCGGAAAACCATAAAAAAATATATTATTTTATCGTGTTTTTCAGGCTTTCACATGTTTGAAGGTTTTACAAAAGATTTTCTCTCAAAGAAAATTGAAAATCCCTTAAATAAATAATATAAAATATATAATATAATACATACTTCTAATTTTATGATAAAGTTTTGACACTATCTAAAATATTAAAATTATATAAGAAAATATTCCTTTTATTTCATATTTTGTAAGTGAATAAGTACTTACAATTTTTTATTCATTAATAATTACAAAAATTTACACCTATACGTGTTCTCACAAATACCGAAAGCATTTGCATCGGATAAGGATATTGACATGCACGCTCCATTTAGCCAAAAAAAGTTGGATACAAATTCTTAAATTAAACAAAAGTTGTTGGAATTTAATATTCAGATACGTATAATATTCTATTTCTCATTTCACCAGACGGTAAAGCATATAAAAAACATAGGGAGAGAGGCTTGAAAGTTAAGTCGTAAAGGAGAGGCCCTCGTCATCGCTTAACTTGCAATCAAAGTTATTAAAACGAACATTAAGCACATTTTACTCAGAAGGGCCAAACGTTCACGTCAACAATCAAACACACACATTTAATTTGTAGAATCTTCCATTGTTATCAATTAGATTTTTGTTATCACTACTTAGAATCCTTTCCACCAAACACTGAAAGAACCATTTTAACTAAAAATTAAGTAGAGTCAAGAAAACAATGAAACCAACAAACATACAAACCACACAAAAAAGAGGTCTTGGAGTCTTTAGAAATAACCTCAAACGCGAATGCTAAGAGACTTCTCATTGTGTCTTTTGTTTTTGGACTCAAGATTGAAAAGAAGAAGAATTAACTAACTGAGAATGAGTTCGAATGGTGAGAAGAGAATGATGAAAAGGTCAGATTTTGCACAGAAGTTGTTGGATGATCTTCGCGTAAGGAAAGAACAGCTTTCGATCTCTCAAAACTGCATATCAACCGGTAAGATTGAACAAACATTGATTCCTTACCATACATTTCTTTTGTTATATCTAAATTTAGAAGTAGCCAAAGTCAATTCTTTAATCTCTTACATAAAATAAAATGAGCAAACGTGTTTTTACTCAATAGAACAACCATAAGAGTTTGCGATGGAATATCGAAGTTCATTAAGGCATAAAAGGATTCATAATGTGATGTAGTAGCAGTCGTTCTTACGTTTATAGAGGCCGTACACTAATTTTTAAATAAAAAATTCTACATCGAGAATTACAAACGATGTTTGAATGAATTTCTTAAATATTTTAATGTAATTTGTTCCAAGTTTTTATTTCAGTCTACATTTAGTTTCTAAGGAAAAAAAAAAATCGCATTAAGCTTTTCATCGAAAAAATATATAGCTTCTGAATCGCAACAACCTATATATAGAAAACTCTAATGTCAAATTTTTGTTTAATGGTTGCAGATAACTATGCATATTCTAACAGACGATTGAAGGGATCCAAAGAAACAAGAGCAAAATATGTAAGCTGTGAAGCATCTTTCTATATTTCAAAATCCAAATGAGTTAAAAATTGATGGTTTGTTTGGTTGCAGACACAATTTCAAGATTTTAACTATGGAGGAGCCAAATCACTCACTTGCGGCAGAGAGGCTTCAAACCAGATAATTCCTTATGGCAAAGGTCAGAGCATGGAGAAAATCGATCTGTCCAAAGCATTAACACTTGCACTTGAAAATACTGGAAAGGCTACAAGAGAAGATCCTTCAGGAAGTGCCTCAATCATTAGTTTCCTTCATGAAGTAGGAAAGAGATCTATGGGATACGGAACAGAAGAAAAAAGAAGCAGTCAACGACAACCTTGTTCAAGCAGTCAACAACTTCCCATGGTTCATGTTCATATTAAAGAAATTTCAAAGGGTGCTCAAAAACTGAACCAGATCATTAAAGCATGTAGCAATGGCCTTAGTTTTCGGAAAGGAAGGTACTCGATACAATGCGGGGACCAACTCATGGAAGGCGCCATTGAATTGGAACAGTCTCTTCGTTTGCTTGTAGACATTCAACAAGCTTCTTCTGAGTACTTAACAAACAAACAGAGGAAAAACAGAATCAAGCTGCTTGAAGAAAATGATGATGATGATGAGGAGGAGGTTCCAAATCGAGATTACCGAAAGATCAAAGAAGTCGCGAAGTCGGATATCAAGATGAGACTATTGGCACTTAACTATCCAGAGGATAAGAACAATAAACACAGAAGGCAAGCAATTAGTTGCGAAAATACCCATCAGAAATCTCAGAATGGAAGGATTCCAAATGTTGTTGCGAAGCTGATGGGATTAGGAGATTTTCCAGAAGATGAAAAAGAGACCAAGAACAAAAGTGATGCATCCATAAAATCTGCAGAGAATCATTCCAGGCGTAGAGTATCAGAAGCTAGTAAAAATCTTGCTGAATTGAAGGCAAAAAGGAACTTAACATCATTAGATTTAGTAATCCATAAGGAGACTCAAAACCCAGCGAATGAAATAAATGACCAAGCCAAGTCTCAGCAGAAGGATAGAGAGAAGGATGATTCGAAGAGTCGAAAGAGGAACAAGGCTTCACACAAGAAAGATGGAGAACCGACGACAACAAATGTTATCAGAAATCATTCATCTCCTTCAGAAAATAAACACAAAGTTGTCAAAAGGAGCCAACAAAAGTCTTTTCAAAAACATAGTTTTGAGAAGAAACTACTTTTTAGAGGGGAGGAAGAAAAGAGCATTAAGAAAGAGAAGTTGCAGCATGAAAATGACGCAATGACGAATCATCCGCCAAAACCTTTGAGTTCAGTAGATATACCAACGAAGCTACCACTCACAAGGAAAGCTAAAGCTCAGAGGAAAAGCTTTTCTCATGTTGAAATAGCACAAAAGGAAATAGTTGGAGAGGTGCATAAAGCCGAGATTCGAGAGAAGAAAAATCAAGACATCTTCAATCCAAATGAAGGATTTTGCAAAGTAGTGAACCAACAAGAGAATCAGAAACTTAATTTCAAAGAAGCAGATGGAAAACATGATCATTTACTCGGAAGTTATAATGAGAGTAATAAGATGAAAGCAGAAGAAGCAGAGACATGCATCAATAGCTCTGAAGGTGTTGAGGTCCAATCATCAAACAGATATGTGTTAGAGCAAAAGAGAGAGATCAAAGATGACTCAATTCTGCTTATCACCGCAGAGAGAGTCCCATGCCAAGCTCCACCGGAAAATGTAAGTTTATTATTCATAACTTCACAAACCATCTGTATATATTAAATCTAATCGGTTTCGGATATGCAGCAGCATCATGAGCTTATGTTCACAGATGAGATGGATCAACAAGCTCCATTATCAAAGTCTGAAGGAAATGCAGATAGATTATCTAAGACAGTATATAAAGGTAAGAACTAGAATTCAGTAATATTTTATATTTACTTTATATATGTATAAGAAGTAGATATAATCGTAGTAAATAATTATAATACTAAATAATAATTAAATTGTTTCAATTCTGAAGTTATTTTCAAGCTAAAATCAAACATAGACGGAAAACCTAACCAAACCAAACTGAAACTGTTTCAATTATAACCAAAACCAAACCGAACGACAAATTGTTTGTATAGTTTCCGTTTTTGTAAAACCAAAAATCCGAACCAAAACCAAACCATAAGCCGAATTAACGACCCCAAATGTGTCAAAATATATCAACTGTTATACTTTGCTCATGAAAGAACAACAATCAATTTGGAGAAGAGATTTTGAAAGAAAAAAACTAAATTAAGTTTGAATGGTTTCAGGAACTAAAGAGAAGGTAGAATCTGGTGTACCCTTGTTGTCGAAGCGGCAAGAACACCGTAAACAAGAAACTACAAAAACATTGTCTGAAACTGAAAAACACCTCAAGAAGATAGTTGTGAAAAACCAACTATTCTGACACAGCAGAGGCATTTTTCAAAGTCGACATTCCTCTCAATGTCCTTCATGAAGCCGGTGGGGACAATTTCTATCAAGAAGACAAGAATTTACTCCTTGATTGTAGCTACGAGCTAATTAAACGAAAAGGGAGATTTAAAGAGTTAAGTGTCCATCCTTTCGTGAAGGTACCCATCAGTTCCTCTAAAGTAAACTCATTGAACCATCTCGTTAGACAATTAAGCAAGGAATTTGAGACGCTGAGAGCCTACGGTAGGGAGTGCCACACTGGATCACTTGTTGAAGATTACTTGCCAAAGGTGTTGGAAAGAGATGTTCACCATAATGACCCACACTTGAACTCAATGTGGGATATGGGTTGGAATGATTCGATGTTCGCCTTCATAGAGAAAGATGATGTTATAAGGGACATAGAAAGGGAAATCTTCAGTGGACTAATGGAGGAGATAACCAGAGATCTTATATGCATATAGCCATGACTCTTCTATTTTTACCAGGTCAAAAGTGAGCTCTTGATTTAGGTGATCATCTTGAGCCATTAAACTCCATTTCATTCATGTTTTGTTTGAAAATGGTTTCTTTTCTTTTTTACCTCTTGGGCAAAATATTGGTATGAAAATCGAATGAATGAGCAGAGTGATCAAATTCTTCTGTGGAATATTATAATTCTAATTGATGTCATAAATCTAGTAGACTATTAGGTTTTAGCTTTCTATATAGGCATTGAAATTTAATTATCATATATCCATGAAGAGATTGTACATACTTAGAGATGATTCTAGCTACTATAGTAAAATATAATTGCTCTTGATATGTATTTGTTTGGGGTGAGAGGCAAACTTGAGGAGGACCGATTATCTTTAATTTTTTTTTTTTTTTTTTTTTTTGAACATCGATTATCTTTCATCTTAAAACAAGTAATTGGGGTCCTTCAGGAAGATACCAAAACAAATCTTGATACGATATAATTTGTCTGAAAAAAACCTTATATTGTGTCCCAAATAGGTACGATGGATGGATATGCAACATGAAAAATCCGTTCCAAAATGATTGTCAAAATTTTGTTGCAATGGCGATGGTTTTGCCGCAAAAGTAAGATAATTTTTAGTCGTAAATGTTGCAATGGAATGTTTTGGGCTGGTCTATGAGGAAATTCGCGTCACGGAGTTGCTCATACACTGCTATCGCAATTCTGTTGAAAACATTAGAGTTGCAATGTATTTTCTTCTAATTTTCTCAATATATTATTGCGATAGAGTTGCAATTAGTGATAAAAAAATACTTTAAATAATTTTTTAATTAAAATATATAAAAAAACTAATATGTAGAAAGAAAAAATAATAGAGAAGCATTAGACAGTAAAATTATATTATAAACTATAAAAAATTAGAAAACCATTTTTGAGTTATATGGTTGAATTAAACACTATCAGCAGGAAAAATTATCAAACCATATGTTGAAAACGATTATTTGGGACTACGAAAAAAAAGATTTATAGAACCCAATATTTTGAAGATTCTGGTTCAAATATTACGCCTTTTGTGCTTTTGTTTTTAATAATTGTTTCCGTCTTTTTGCGAAGCAACAATAGTTTTAACATGCTTTATCTTTTTCTTGTGCCACAGCAAAAGCAACTTCGTCTTCTTTTTATTATTCTTTTTCCATCTTTATGGTAGATGTTGAAGTGTCTAATTCCTTGCCCTCCTTCTCCACCATGTTTCGTCACCTAGCTTCATTTCTTAGTAGAGAAGGAAAATCCAATTAACCAAAAGGCCTCAAATACTTTAACTATTTAAGATGTTATTAATTATAATGCTTCATTAAGAGTGGGAAAATATGCACCTCTTATAATTGTATTTCACACTTTTTCATGCAACTAGTTAACGAAAGATATTTTAGGGTTTTAGTTTCCCTTTATTGTCTCTTTTTTTAATGCCTTGCAACACGTACTTATACGTACGTTGTCATGATGTGTTTTGTTTCTTGATCCGGTGTATACATGAATTTATTCAAATGTAAAGTATCCATATTTCGATAAGGTTTACTGTGAGATCCTGATCTCGCCTTCTCTTTGGAAAACCAGACGAAACGATTATCAACTTTTAATGCTTCCAACCGTCCCTTCTAGTGAGTCTAACTTTCTCTAGGCCACCAACCACATTTCTCAGTGAACTCAATGCTGCCAACGATAATTAACTATTGGTGACAGACAGACCGGTAAAACAAACTAGACCTGCGTTGGCCATCACTACTGTCCGACGATTAGTCCCTCTCTAGGTTTGTGGATCTATCATTGTCCGACAATCAGTGCGTTAGTTCAAAAGGCTCGTAAGACTTATCTATTATCTTTGCAATTACCATGTAATATTTCACCATGCTTTGTCCTCACTCACACGGTACTGCGGACCACTTTCTGTGACCTACTGAAATTGTTTCAGCTTAAACATCCTTAACTTTGGAGTTCTTTTAAGACCAATACCCAAAAAGATAAATGCACTTTGATAACATAGATAGCCAAATCAATTCTTATAAGTATTTCCACATATACCAGAAATCTAGATGTTATACATACAATCATATTTAGAGGTGAATAGACTTTACAAAAGATTTTCCCAAGCTCAATATAAATAAATCACCAAAATGAAATCCACTGATCAAATGATTTATTTACACACAATAAAATCTAATCCAGAAATAACACGAATTTAGGTTCTTGATTTAATAGCAATAACTTTTTACTTAGGCTTAATGAGAGTATCATTTAGGTGTGATTGCGATTTTACCCAAACTCACTTAATTGAGCTCATATATGTTTTTAGAGGTTAAAACAAAGAGTAATAGCTTCCTTTATCAATCGAAAGATAAAGTTATATAGTATAAATCCAGACAAAAGGAAATGGTAAGTGACAACAATTTCGAGTTAAGTCGGTTGTGCTTGTGCATGGATTCAACGATTTAAATGTATTTCACTAACTTAGTAACTTACATTGGTCCAAACCAAAAAGAGTATATTTTTGTCTTTTACCATTCAGAATACTTTTACCATTCAAATTTTGAAATCTGAGGAAATAATAATAATTTACTTTTACCTTTACAGTTTTCTGCATATATATTATATCTGTAGATTACCCACTTCTATTCGATAGTTCTCTCAGAGAGCTTCTCTGTAAAACATGGCAGCTTCTCTTTATACATTGATTCTACTCTTCTTCTCGTGTTTACATGCTCTTCATCAAGCAAGTAAGTTTTTTTTTTTTTCAAAATTCTACTATTTTGGGGTTTTTTGTATATAACTTCTCTAAATCGGAGTCTTTCACATGTATCAAACAGAGTCTCAACCGTTCATCGGAGTAAACTACGGCCAAGTCGCCGACAATCTTCCGCCACCTTCAGCAACAGCAAAGCTTCTTCAGTCCACAACTATCCAAAAAGTCCGACTCTACGGATCCGACCCGGCTACAATCAAGGCCCTAGCCAACACAGGGATTGAGATCGTCATCGGAACAAACGACGTACCCGGTTTAGCATCAGACCCGAATTTGGCCGGGAGCTGGGTCGAAACAAACGTAGTTCCTTATTACCCGGCGAGCAAGATCATTCTTATCGCCGTGGGAAACGAAGTCACAACCTTTGGCGACCGTAATCTCATGTCGCAGCTCTTACCGGCTATGCGAAATGTCCAAAGTGCCCTCGAGGCGGCGTCTCTTGGTGGCGGAAAAATCAAGGTCTCTACAGTACATGTTATGTCGGTTCTGGGCCAGTCTGACCCTCCTTCTGCCGGAGTTTTTGCACCGGACCATGCTGATATATTGAAGGGTTTGCTAGAGTTCAACAGGGAGACCGGGTCGCCTTTTGCGGTTAACCCGTACCCGTTTTTTGCTTACCAGAGTGACCCGAGACCGGATACGTTGGCGTATTGCTTGTTTGAGCCTAATCCTGGCCGTGTCGACTCCAACAGCAAGATCAAATATATGAACATGTTCGATGCTCAGGTTTTAATCCACGTTTTACTACTTTTTGCCAAATTTTAAGTTTTAGCTATTTATTACTATAAATGAATTAGAAATTTAGTGGACCCAAAAGTCATATCTTTTAGTTACGTCAAATAAATAAATGAGTGAAAATATGTGCTCATAGAGGAAAAGTAGTATAAAATCGGTAAAGGACACCAAATGAGTACCTTGTCAAATTAGCGGAAGCAAGAAAATTGATATACAGATCTGCAAATATGGATGCATAGTATTATTAGGAAAAAATGAATAGGAAAATGTAACATATAAAGTATAATTTGTGAAGGTTGATGCGGTGTATTCAGCTTTGAGTAAAATGGGGTTTAAGGACGTAGAGATAGTGGTGGCTGAGACTGGGTGGCCATACAAAGGAGACCCAACCGAGGCTGGTGCGACCATTGAGAACGCTAGAGCTTACAATAAAAATCTCATCGGTCATTTGAAATCTATGGCCGGGACACCACTAATGCCTGGAAAGGTTATCGACACATACTTGTTCGCATTGTACGACGAGAATCTCAAGCCCGGGAAAGGGTCTGAAAGAGCTTTCGGCTTGTTCAAACCTGATCTAACCATGACTTATGATATCGGGCTCACGAAGACTGCTAACCAAGTAAGTTTTTGTTACAACTTACAACTTACAAGATAGATAAATAATATGAGTTATTCCAGAATCGGTAGGAGAGTCCTATTGGATTCAACCGATCCGAACCAAAATCATAAAGAATAAAATATCTGACTGAAAAATAGAATCGAAAGGACAGTAAACTGATTTACTGATACTTTTTCATAGACCAAATAACTCGTATATTAAACTGAAATATGATAAACCGATCAAAACAATATATTGAAAGTCTTTCAAGCATTTTAGGAAATATCAAGAATTTGGACTGAAATTTTGTCAAACCAAGTGGAACACAAAGCTTAATTGACGTAGTGGAAGCTTTAAAAATATGAAATAGTAATCTGTTGATTTTGGAAATATCCGGAAAATTATAGTAATCGTAAGATTATTCGTTTAGTCTATGAATACCCAAATAAATTAAGCTTTATTAGATTCGTTGAGATCTCTCTAAATCTATCCAAAACAAGGAACAACTTAAACTTAAACGGTTATTTATAATAAATCTAAAACATTAAAAAACTCTAAATAATAAATGGAAATTATCTAAATAATTAAATAAATAATTAAAATATTAGAATATATTTTAAATATCTCTTAGTATCATTCTCTCCGACGAGACGACGAGACGAGAAGATTCGTCCTCAAATCTTAAACTCGATGGGAATTTTTTTTTTCTTCTTCTTTTCTTTCTCTTCTTCCACTGATAATTCTCCTTGAATAAAATAATTTTGCTGCACTTCAATCAGTTTGGAGATTTCCATGTGCTCCACGGTATTACGATGATGAGTTGAAGCTCTTATTGGAGATTCTTTCTTGGCAGCCCAAATCGTACTCTTGTCCACATCATCCACATAAGTATCTTCTTTTGTGTTGTCTTCCTGGGCAACGTGGACTTCATGAGAGGATATTAAGCCACTTTGATTAAAATCTATCAAAAGACGTACGTTTTCCACCTCTTCAATATTGAATAACGCTTTACTCTCGTTTTTTTGGAGAAAATATTCATCATCATAAACATTAAAAATTGGATCTCCAACAATTTCTCTCAAATCTGCACACAAATCTTTTGATGGAACAAAAGGACATGCATCCGGGAACAAAACTTCGAACAACATGGTGTATGGAAGCAGGATCAAACTTTGATTAAGAAACCAAAGTGTTGGCTCTGATACCAACTATGTACTGAAAACTTTTAAAAGATAAAATAGTAATTTGTTGACTCTGAGAATATCCGGAAAACTATGATAATCGCGAGATTATTTATTTAGTCGGTGAATACCCGAATAAATTAAATCTTCTTAGATTCGTTGAAATCTCTCTAAATCTACTGAAAACAAGGAATAAAGAGACAAAAACTCAATTTTATTAATCATTTAAAACTAAATACAATTTACGCCTAAACAGTTTATTTATATAAATTCAAAACATTAGAAAAATCCTAAATAATAAAATTAAATGATCTAAATAATTAAATAAATAATTAAAATATTAGAAGATATTCTAAATATCTCTCTGCATCACTAATCAAGATTTTACATTGAAATGAAGAGAGTACACACAAAAAACTGTTACATACATATGATTTGTATGATGCTGATTTTTGGCCTTCCTATGATTGATGAATGTTTAACGGAATAAGAACTTTCTATTTCGATATTTGGCTAAACCAAACCATATAATTTTTTTTTTATGTCTTCCAGACTTCCATGGCTCCACAGTCGCCAACGCCACGGTTCCCACCATCGGCAGCACCGACGAGTCAAACTCTACTGGCTCCGCCACAGACGATCCTCCCTTCGCCTACTTCTCCCTCTGACAAAAATTCAGGACAAACGGATGTTCACAATTCTACTCCGCGTACTGCTTCTGTGGCTCACTTATGTTGTTCTCTTTCAATTTCGACAATGATGTTGTTCGTCTCTATTTTGTATGCACTTATCATATAATTGGTTGAGTCTTTTCATCGATCTTTAAGAGTTGAAATGTGAGTGATCTATTACGCTTCTCTCACTAATTTAAACTAAATGAGGTCTTGAGATAAACAAAATTGTTCGATGAATATGTAAAAGAAAAAGAAAACCCATTTTACAATATATTACTTATATAATTCGCATAAACAGATAAACGTACATGTATTTATATAGTTGCGTACATGTGAATGTGTATATGTATCTATATGTAAACGTATACACGAATATAGGGTACATGTGGACACAGTGGATATGTAGACGTATATACACATATGGTACATGTGGATGCAATTACATGGACATATATTCGTATTCATGACAATATGGTTTACATGTACACCTATATGAAGATGCATATTGTTTTTACATAATTTATGTGAATTATATATAAGTAAACTATTATGAAATGAGTATCAAAGTATAGAAATAAAATAGATATAATTGATAGTGTAAAAATATTGTTAAATTATTTTTTATGAAAACAAAATAAACAAAATAAAATATGTGGGATATAAGTTTGGAAAAATGAGAGGAAAAAGAAAAAAGAAGAAAGAAGAAATAAAATGGTGGTAGTAATATCGCGAGGGAAAGAGATCGACTTTTTATTTTTTATTTGCTTTATTTGTAGCCATTAAATTACAAAGGGTAGAAATAGAAGATAATTGTCTTTAACCAATGTAAAGTGTTAGAATAGCAGAAAGTGTTATATCTGTAATTATAAAGACAGAAAGTAATATGTAGTGTAAAATTCTCTTTGCTAAATCGTTTGCCAGCAACTCAGATCAAGGTAAGTGCCGATCCTCACACCTCTAAAAAGATCTCGCTGCAAGAAATTTATAGCAGTTTGCATATCATAAATCCGAGGTAAGCTCCGTTTTTTACGCAAGCTGAAAGTTGGCAAAAAAAAAATCATTTTTTCTGCAAACCCAAAAGATTCTGCAGATCTGATTTTTACCAATTTCGCAGAGATAACTTGAGAGAAGTTTTTCCGTCGATCCAGAAGGACCCAGATCACGATCTACCTATCAATTTGAAGCTCTTGCAACCAACTTCTCAGACCAATTTACGGATTTCAATTTTAAGGTGAGATGCGAAAGTTATGGGCTTATCTTCTCAGCCAAGAAACAGCTTAGTCATGCGAAACTGAAAATCTTAGTTCACCATTGTTGTTGTACCGCAGAGTTGGATTTCAACCGTTATTTTCCAGATTCAATTCTTCACTGTGATATCAAGGTGAGAACTAGATGTGGATTCTTAAGATGCCTTAGTTGAAGTAGGAATATGTGTATGTTTGATATAGGTAATATATATGATTGTTGTTTGTTGTATTTGAAATATGGTTGATGCATAATTATGTGGAGTGGATGTTTGCTAGAAGTGTTAGCACGATGGTTGTTGTCGGCATCATGGGTGTTAAACCATGGAGCACAATATTGTTTCTTGGCTGCACGAAGGACATGATGAGAAGTGTAGTGCCATGGTTCCAAAAATGATTTTTCAGTGAGTGGGTCAAACAGCTGACGAGCTGTGAACGTTAATGAGAGGAAAAGTAAAGGAGAATGAGTACCTTAGACCGATGTTTTTGGGAATGTGATATAGTATTGTTAGGATGATTGACTTGAAGTAAATGAATGCATACAGAAATGATTTTTTCATGACATGTAGAATCGTATTAAGAACATATAGGTTGTTGTGTGTTTATTGCTAATATTGTGCATACTCGTTATTGTTATCTCAATTAATGTATATAAGAATCATGTGTGATCCAAAGCACACTTTCACTGAGTATTCCCAAAATACTCACCCCTTCATTCCTTTTTCAGGTGAGACCGAATAGTAGTACTTGTGGTGGTTGATGCGTTGTTGCTTCCGTGGACCATGGGCGCATTTTTACTTAATAATTTTTAATAAGAATTTTTAATATATTTTCTTTACTTTTTCTTTGAATATTTGAAATTTGGTTTATTGTTAAGATGTTTCAAGTTCCCGGTTTATTTATTTTTTATAAAAGATTTTAGACAATAAATGAATATTTAATGAGTTTGTTATTCTTTTAAAAGCCGTTAAATGAGTATAAATCAAGTTAGGTTTAGTTTGCAGGATTATGGTGTCTCAATTTGGTATCAGAGCGTAAGATTAGCCAAACTGGTTCTGACGCATGAGGCGTTTTGGGACTTGTTCAAATTTTTAATCGGTTTTAAAAAGAAGAAGTTCTTTTCTGATTTCGAATTTTTGAATTAAAAAAAAATTGAATTTTGGATTTCAAAAAAAAAAAAAACAAAAAAACAAAAAACTATTTTCCTTATGGGGGTTAGAGAATAGGGAGCAACGACCATAGCCCGAGTCAATCTTCTTTGATTCTCTAGGTGAAAGATCTGATCCAAGCGTTTCATTTTTCAGGATGTCGACAGCTCGTCGCAACGGAAATGGAACCCACCGAAATGCAGCTGAACACGTGGAAGAAATACTTGTCATCGTGCAAGAGAATGTTGCTGCAAATGGTCAACCAGCAAATGTAAATTTCCGACTGATTTCCGACAGAATGTGCAAATCTGTTGATTTTCTAATCTTAATTTACATGTGTGTGGTAAGAAAGGAGAAAACATTATGTTAAGTTTTTAATAGTTTGTCGGAAATCAGTCGGGATTTATAATGTTTTTTAATAGTTTGTCGGAAATCCGTCGGCAATCCTGACCGATTTCTGACGGAACCTGAAAATTTGCTCGCGAAATTATACCACCAATACTTAATCGTGAATATTTTTTAGAAATTTTTCAATAATTCCCGACCGATTTTTGACGAGAATCATTTTTTATTAAAAGCTTGATCCTTCTTCTCCCTTCACTATTCTTCTTCTTCCTTCTCTACTCCTGGTTTGATTTCTCCTCCTACAAAATGCCAATTTGCTGCCAGATCTGCTATCTTTTGCTTGGAATCTGCATCTTCTCCTCATGTAATTTCTTCTCCCTTTTCTTATATATATCTTTTCTTCTCCTCAGGTCTGCTCCTTAGTTTTTTTTTTTTTTTGCAGGACTGCGCAGCCGCCAGATCTGCTCGCTACGCCGCTGGATCTTCGATGCTGTCGACCGCCGGACTTTCTTCGCCGTCGATCTGCTACCTGTGACCTGAAACATGTAAGTTTTGGGTTTGATTTTAGTTAGAATTTGATTTTATTCAGAATTTTAGGAAGAGTTAGTTTTGGATTTAGGTTGTTATTTGTTCATTAGGTTGTTATTTGTTAGGATTTGATAAAATTTATTCTAGATTAGAATCTGTTGGAATTATATTTAGAATTTATTCTAGAATTTGTTATAATTTTAGGAAAATGTTAGATTTGTTAATCGTTATAATTTATACTAAATTAAATTTTGTAAACTTATTTGTTAGATTTGATAGAAGAAAATTGTTAGATTTTTCTATGTTAGATTTCTAAAATTAGAATGGTAAAATATAATGTAGTAAAATTATTAGACTTCTTAGATATATTGGATATATTAAAATAAAGAAACTATAATATAACAAAAAAATTTAAAACTACAATATAACAATATAATTTACAGTTGATTATAACAATTTTTTTTTTTTGAAAATTACCATTATTTACAATAATTATGAATTTGAATTTCTTTTTTCTTTTTCTAATTTGATATTTGATATTTTGTATGAATTTATTTTTTTCCTTAATTTTATTTTTATATATATAATTGAATTTTGAATTTAATTTAAATTTAGCATTTTTATTATTCATATATAATTTAAAAATTATTAGAAATAGTTTTTTATTAGAATACAAGAATGGTCGGAAAAATAAACACTCAGTCGGAAATCTGTCAAAAATTAACAAATTCTCTATCTCTCGGATTTTTGTCGAGAAATTAACTCCGTCGGAAATACATCGGTGAATAATAAAATTGGATAGCTATTGGAAATCTGTCGGGAAAACATCTCCGACGAAATTCCAATGACGAATATTCCTTGGTCTATAGGGCCATCTGTAAAGCGTAGGGAACACCACGTCTCTCAGAATTTGGTCGGAAAAGATATGCCCGCCAGAAATCCGTATGATTTTCTCGGGAATCCATTAGAAATTTCTGACAGATTTTCGACCAATTTTTTCTAACAAGATGGCTCCGCCGAACAATGGTCGTCAGAATTTTGTCAGAAATGCTGTTTTCGGATAAAATTCCGACGGAATCGGAAATCGCATATTTTCTTGTAGTGCTTTTGTATTGTTAATGCTAAATAGATACCATTTAAAGCTAACGAGTTATGGATTGGTCCTTGTATAACCCAAGTGGTCAATGAATTCTCGAAGGCAAGTAATTTAGACCCTATTTCGACATTTTGGGGGCTGAAGCTATACAACTCTACTGATGGCTGTAAAAGACATGCAGAGATTGGCCTACATGATTTCCTATTCCTTGGAGATTGGAAAGTCTTATTTGACGATGTTCAAAAACTTTCAGGACATAACAAGCAAGGAAGAGTATGGATCAAATCAACCTCTGCAACTTATGTAAGAGACATAGCTACTCTCCTCTAAAGGAACCAAATTATTTTAATAGAAGTTTTGTAATTGAGATCATCTTCAACTTCACCCCAAATTTTATTCCAAAATAGAGTTTAAAGCAATATTCTCTCCAATCATAATCCATATTTCACCTCAAAATAAAGTTATTCCAAATATGAAACAAAAAATATAATTATTTTATTTTTTAGTCATAACTTCATTTTGAAGTTAAGAAATGGAATAAGATTAGAGTAAAACATAACTCTATTTTAAAGTTATTCAAAAATGGAATAAAATTTGGAGTTACATATTGGAGATGTCCTCAGGGCGATAGGGTAGCAAAAATTGTTTTTTTCTTTTTCTTTTGGTGCTAATCTCCAAGGAATATGACATAATGATAAACAAAATTAGCTAGGATATTGGCCTCCACGCATGTGTGAGGATGCCATATTTTGATTAAATTATCATATACTTTAATTGTATATTACAGTTTTGGTATATACTGCAATATATATTTAATTAATAACAACAATACAATTTAACTGTCATAAGAGCTTTAGGTGGTTTGTCCGCACATCCTGCAGACCAAACATCTATTCGCTCTTAAGATCGGTTGACTATATTATAAACAACGATTAGCTAGTGAAAGCATGATTGGTGTTACAAAATTTTAATATATTTGGTATTTATATGAGTTGATCATTAATATAAATTATGTTTATGTAATGACTATCATATACTAATGATTCTAGATAGTTGGCTAGCATACATGTGTGGGCACGAAATTTTTTCTTCGAAATTAAGTTAATAGTAATACTTAGGTTTTGATTGGTTCTCTCGCTACCTCCCGCAAATGTTATGTTTGCAGTCAGTTGCCATTTTGGCATTTAACAATAATCACACAAACTGTCTTGTGTCGTTTTGGTACCACTTTTACATTTTTCAAATATATTAAGATATTTTAAAATGATATAAATTTAAGAATTTTCTTTAATTCTTTTTTTTTTGCAAAATGTGAGAAAATATATAATAGAATACAATTTTAGTATTTTAATATAAATTCAAATTGATGAATTTCGGTCAAACTCAATTAAAATTAATATAAATTTATTTTTATCATATTTAACTTGTCCTAAAAACGTTAGATGATTGACCTGCACATGCGTGCGGATCAACGACCTATTCAGGTCTTATGACCGGTTAACTATATATTTTTAGTTTTTGATATAACATTAATAATAAAAATATAAAATCTTAGATTATTTCTTACACACACGTTATGTTTACAAGCGGTTGCGATTTTTGGCGTTTAATAACACACAAAAATCATAACGTATTTGTTTTTTATCATTCTAAATCGAAATTCTTTTCCACTGCCGTTTGAGGTGGCTGGTTATGTATAATTTTAAAATATATAATTAATCAAATATCTTGAATATATATTAAGGCCAACAACTCTAAAAAATCACATATCAATTTTTTGAAATATGTGTGCCGACCAACCAATTAGTCGTTCTTAAAATATATTAATTAATTATATTACAGATGAAAACTATCTAATGTATTTTATATAGCATAATTTTGGTAATATATAATTTCTCTAAAATTCAAAAATGCAAAATAGTCTATAATATCTTTTCTAATGCATGAAAGTGAATAAAGAAATTATAGTACTTTATGCCTATAAATAATCATATTCTATGTTGAAGATTATACATATGACAAAATGCACGTTTTTATACATCTTTAATCCAACATTACAATTAAACATATACACCAAAGTAACAACAAATTAATAACTAAAAATATAAACAGATGAAGGAAGAAAATATGACAACAGCAAAATCTGGCTACAAACTATAGATATTCAAAATGACACGCTAAAATCTCAAAAGTATCTTTAACCAAAAAAAATCTTAAAAGTATCCAAATTACGACCATGCAAAAATGTTCATCTAAATTGGCTCCATTGTCTACCTTCTTTTTAAACTGTGTTAAACACTCTCTATAATACTTAATTTTTGTCGTGTCATTATGTCCTTGAGCTAGAGTAATGTTTCTAAGATCATCCATACCTATAAAGATTACATTAAAATTTTAACACTAAAAACTTTCAGTATATCTTGGACATATAGCAAAATACATTCTGCAACTCCCCGTTTTTCTGCATTTGTACTCAATTTATTCTGCAATCCTTTCTTCTTTTTACTCTTCTTTCTTTCTCTTCTGTAAATATCACATTTTTTTGAAGTAATAAATTTAACATTCCAATAAAAAACATATTGAGAATTTTATTGTTAATACAATTTTCGGAGAGAGGGTCGTCAAAGCATTCCTTAATTTACATCAACGTCTTCTACAATCCCCATGGTACGTTGTATAACCATTCCGAAAGTGCCAACAGAATACATTAATTCTTAAAGTACCTGAAAAAAGAGTTAACAAAAATCAAATGAACTCATTATCTCATTCTAGGAAAAAATTGGTTTCCCATTCTTTGCAATGGAAAGTAAATAGAATAAGAATTCTCAGAATGCACTTGATAAAAGATCAAGTGTTGTAAATTGTCAAGGTCCAAACTCCAATCCCATGAGTACAAACGAACTATAATATGATCTCGATCCAAGTCTAGATGATTACTCACACTAACATATTTGCATTTAAAACAGACTCTAACTTAGCTATCTAGACATTGAGATCTATATGAATTAATTTATATGAACACGAACTTACAGTTAAAAAGGTACATTCCAATCTCGTTGATAAGCCAAATTCTTAGCTTTAGTGGTGAGAAGTGGATCTAATATGAAATAAGTCGTGTCCAGGTTTACTCCCACGAAATCTATGGAACCTCACCATCTTCACTTCTTACTCCGTGAATTTTTGGAAGCCTTTCCTTCACAATATAAAAGCTTTGACCAATTCTTTGTAACAATCAAAGCTATCTAATTTTCTTGAGGTAAAGTTTTGACCAATACTTACTTTCACATAGATTCATTGACCCTCTTGATCATATTCGCTTTCCAGTGCTTTCCGGGTGAGCATAAAGGCACATGTTCTCCTTTTTCTACAAAATGAAAAAAAAGAGGACATTAGGAAATGCCATGTTGAATTCATATTACTAAAAGTTCCAAACCAAAAAATCAGCACTGATCCCCTGTTCATAAATTACAGGGAACAAACAATCAATTTCCGGAATCTATGATGTCACAAATTAAAATGTTTTAATGTAAACATAATTGGAGATACCATACCCAATGATTTACCCAACACTCAGCTGGAAACAATATATTAAAAAAACAATGATTTTCGTTGACGGAAATGAAACCCACAAACGAAACTCTAAAAGAACACTCACCAGAATTGCATAGTCGTTAAAACTCATGAAACTCATGAACCTGTAATAATTTGTGCAACAAAAGCAAGAGAAGAAGGCACAAGGTCGCCGTCAATGGGGTTATTCAGTGCTGTGATTCGATTTCACGAAACTAAAGAAGAATCAATTATTAAGTTTAGAAAGAAACAAATCTTGGTTTTCCGTCACCATAACATCTCTGATTTCTTCCCTGTTCGCAAAACCGCTGTTCTCCCATCCTTTTACTTGAACTGCCATGATTTGTCAGATGTTTTCGCTTTCCGTTTAACTGTATCAATCAAAATAAAATACATTAGACCCAAAAGAAATAATAATGTAAAAAGAAAATTATAACCAAAATGTATAAATATATATATATATATACACGTGTATTAGTGAATTAGAACTGTTGGAATGAGAGAATATGGTTTGAGGTTTCGTGAATTGAGTCTCTTATATAGGTGCTTCCATCGTTTATGATTCAATAATTAGGTTACTTCCAAAGGAAGATGAAAATCTTATCAAATATTTGACTGTATCTAATTTAGGAAGTTAGAATAATCTAGTTAGCTATTAAATTTAACCTCGACCTAGAGTTGTTTATTGTTAGGCTTGCAAAATTTAATGCATACAAAATATTTCAAAAAAAGAAAATAGATATCCAAGGGGCGGATGTAGTAAAAGAGGAATGGGGTCAAGTGCCCCCTTTTTAATATTTAGACAAATTTAATTAAAATAAATTTAATTTAGTGATAAAAAAAATTTTCCCCAACTAAATTTTGTTTTTCCTGTTTATAAACTTATGCCTCCAACTAAGTTTTTTTTCTAGATCCGTCACTGTAGATATTCATTTATTGTTCTTAATATATAGATATTCGATTACATATAATCATATAATATTACAAATTTTCAATTTCAAATAATTATAGATTTTAATTATTAATGCTATCACGAAAAATCTACATTCTTTATGATATATAATTTTAAATTTGACTATTAATAGATTATAAGTGTTGATACAATCACGGAAAATCTACATTAATTATGATATGTTATTTTGGAATATTTTTGTACTGCAAAATTACCCATTTATTGTTCATATTTATTGTTAAAATTTATTTCAAAAATCTGAAATAAATCCTACCAAAAATAAGTGATAAATATAAAGTGTGATTAATATTTCTAATAATGTTACAATATTAGTTACATAATTTAAATTCAGTACTAAATTTCAAAAACATATGTTACATTCATAATATTTAATTAAATTGAAAAAATAGTTTCAGCATTGTATGATTTTATAAAAAAAATACAAATTAAAATTAATATATAAATTATCAGATTAGTGAATTAAAATTTTATTTAGGTCGGATCAAAAGATCCATATATTTTTAATTAGATCAGATAAAAATTTTATGTTTTTTCATTTTTATTAGTATAATATAAATATCATTGCCATATATTATTTTTTAATTTTTTCTCCTCGTTAAACAGAAACCAATGAAAATTCTACACTTCAGCGTTCTTGCTGTGTCACATTTAATGTGGATTAAACGTTATCATTGACGTGGCAAGGATCTTTTCATCCTTACTAGATTTTGCGTCCACGCTACGCGTAGGTATTTTGTTAATAAAAATTATATGTAATTAATTATATTTATTAAGATATAAATTTTATATATTAGTGTTTTAATAATATATTAAAATATAATAGTGTTGATCGAATAATTTTTATGTAAATTGTGATGTTATAACGGTTTTGTTTTGAATCTATATCAGTATATCATATTTCAAAAATATATTATTTGGTCAAACACTTATAAGTTAATATACCAAAACCAACTAAAATTTTACAAATTAATCAAATGTTATTTTTTAAACATAGTATTAACATAATAGTAAAATATTATACATTCAGTTCTTTAAATCAAGAAGATATTTTTTTTCATCATTTTCACTTTTATTTTAATTATATATATGTTCTTAAAAATAAGAAAAAAATAAAATTTATTCTTTTTTCTTCTCTTGTTTAACAAATACAAATTTTTATTTTGATATATTAATTTAAAAACATACTAATAAATAAAATATTTGCTTTGAGATTAATAACAACTTTAAATTTGAAACTAAAACAATAGTTGAATATGAAATGAATAAAATCACACAAAATTTGTGAATAAATATATTTTTGTCAATTGGTAGTGTAACTTTTAAATAATTTTTCAATGATTATACGTCATCTCTTCTAATAAGAATAAAATTTTTTTTCATCTTCTTCATTTTTATTCTTGTTATATCTTTTTTTTCAATGAATCTATCATATTTATTTATTTTAATAATTTTTGTATGCTTATATTCAGTTTCATAATATCTATTCTCACTTCTAATTGTAATTAAGTAGACAAAACTAGTACAATTTAATACATACAAGTTTATAAAAATGAAATAACAAATTGAACAACTCAAAACTAAGAACTTCTACATTAATCTATTGAATTCCAAATTGAATATATAAAATGTAAAATTTTTGATCATTTTGCATAATATATTACATGAGAACAAAAATATTACATATTTTCGCATAATATATTACATATTTAGATGATATGTTTTGCATATGTAAAAAAATTAGATGAATATAAATCATAAATATTAGGTATTTAAAATTATACATGAAAAGCTTTAAAATCAAGTAACTTAAACTTGTATAAGTAGCATATATTTTTTATAAATAATTACTTAAATTTGTGATTTAAACAGTGATAATGGAGATTTTAATATCATGTTGGTTTTTTTTTGGTTAATAGAGATTTCTTTATTTTTTAATATACTTTTTAACCATAATATTAGAATTATGAAACTTTTTTTTAATTTATACTTTTGATATATACTAATATATATGAATTTTTAAATGCTGATGTAGATGTCTTGAAAATAATATAGTTTTAACTATCATTAATAATAGAATTATTTTAATTAACAAATTTTCCTATATTATTTTGTATTAACAATATAATTTTATAATTTAGAATAAATTTTAATTTTAGTTATTGATGTGGAATAATAAAATTGACCTTTTAAATCTTATGTGGATGTCTTTAGAGGCATATAGCTTCAACTTTTATTTTTCTTTAAATATATTTGTTTGTTAACAATATAATTTTAAAATTAAAAAATTTCTTAATTTTAAATATTGATGTAAACCAATAGAATTGAAATTTTAAATCATATATGGACATTCTTAGAGGTATAGAGCTTTAACTTTTATTAGTAATAGATATAGAAATCAAAACTGGAAAATCTCACACGAGGCCTGTTGCGGCAAGTGATTTTAGTTTCTCCTCATTGTTTTGAGGCTTACCGAATGTATTCGGATGCTGTTTGGTCAGCTAATTGTTACTTTTGTGGTTCAGGTTGGGTTGTTAAAACTCATTCAAATGCTATGTTATTTCAAAAAAATTCCTCAGACATCTCAGTCTCCTCCGATATGTTCTTTTCTCTATTTTCAGTGCTTGGTTTTTCAAAAGTGTCGAGTATCAATCACTTGACATGTTTCTCGGATTGCTTGAAATTTATCATTCTTCTCAAATTTGGTGACCAAACTTTGGAGATTTTACGGTTTCTTTTTCAGTATTAAAGCGGCTTGTAGTGCCTTTGTTTATATCTCCTTTCATTATATTCTTTATAATTTAGCTAATAATTAAACATATAGTTTAGTCAAGTTTGTTATTGTAGTGGTTTTGTTTATATCTTCTTTCATTATATTTTTTATAATAGCTAATAGTTAAACATATAGTTTAGTCAAGTTAGTTCTTTTACGTTGTAATGACTCATTTTGTAGTGAAACCTTACTCTATTTTTTGTTTTTGTTTATTTTACATGGTTGCAGACATAGGAAAAAAAATTTAAAAATTATTATAATTATGTGATAAAAAATTGGATGCTAATGTATGAGTCTCTAAATATGTGTGTATATATCTAATTTAAATTTAAAATTTCCTCTTTTAATATTATTTATTTTAGTTTTTTATTATTAATATCAATTTCATATATAATTGCTTTACTTTTAATAATTTTAAAAACAATAATAGAATTTAGAAAATTTTCAATGTTGAGGTGGACCAATAAAAAATTTATACAAATATTTTTCAATTTTCAGTGCTGAGGTGGACCTATAAAAATTTTTTATTGGACCAATAAACTTTCTTAATTTCCTTTTTCAGTAATAATATTATAATTTGTAAATTTTCCTTAATTTTGAATGTTGATATGGACCAATAAAATTGATTTTTTAAATCCTATGTGGACACCTTTTTAATTTCCTTTATTCAGAAACAATATTAAAAATTTATAAATTTTCCTTATTTTTGAATGCTGATGTGGACCAATAAAATTACTCTTATAAAATCTTATGTGAACACTCTTAGAAGTATATAGCTTCAAATTTTATTAGTATAAGATTTTTACCCAATGAAATTAAAACAAATTAACCGATTTCATTGATCTACTTTCTTATTTAATATATAAGATTGAATTTTGGGTGATTGTGTTACTTTATTTATAACTAGTATTACCACCCGTGCTACGCACGGATCAATATTAAAAATAGTTGTGTTGAAACAAAATTTAATCAAAAATTCAAACTAAAATAGCCTAGTTTTTTTTTGGAAACCCAAAATATTACCAACCACAAAAATCAAATAGTTGAAGAGAACCATAACTGAACCATAAAAGTTAAAATTAAACCAGGAATTTTTTTTTTGAACATTGAAATTAAACCAGGAAGTTGGTTGGGAATAATTGATTGTTGAAGCTTGATCTGCTCAAAGTTTAATCCCTAGAGCTACTCTGCAAGAGCACAGATGTGCAGTTGTAGTATGTAGGGGAAGAACCACAGAGACGAGAGATTCACTCAATAAACTCTATATGCTTGAATTACGCTAAGCAAACACAATGAAATTAAAAGCAACAATGAAAGCAAAACGGTTGTAAACTCAATGGGAAAAGGATAGGTTCAGGGTGTTTCTCAGGAAATCAAAGTATGTAGATTAATCGATAAATCATGGTTCAGGGTTAAGCACAGTTCTTGAACTCAAATCACATAATTATAATTTACCAACTTCCGTTGTGAGAATTATCTAAGTTAAAATCCTAAAATTCCAAATTCCTTTGCAAACCCTAAAGATTTAAACCAGCTTTAATGCTCAAGTTCGATATGTTCACAAAGTATCTAAACCAAATTCCTTTGCGAATAGCTACTTTGCTCACCCTAGGTTCTTTCCAGTTATTCAATTACACTTCCGTCAATCAATTAACCTAAGATCTAAGTTCTAGGTGGCCAGTCCAGAATTAGCTTTAAGAACAACCTATGGTGAAGAACTAATTAGATTATGAACCCTAACTAATCAATCAATCCAACATCCAAAGAAATCCTTTATGAGAACCCTAAACCTAACAAGCAAACTACTCAGACATGAAGATTGAAGCAATAAACATGATTAGATAGATTGCAGTAAGCAGTAAATAGATTAATAAACAGGGGTTCAAAATCTTCTCTCTCCGGAACAGAGTTTCAGACTTGTCTCCCCAAAAACTCTCAAAAACAAAAGTCCTCTCTAAGAAAATCTAAGGTATTGATATAAGGTGGCTAAAAACCCTATTTATAACTTAAAAACACGTTTTGGGCTTCTTAGGGAATATTTGGAAACTTCTGGGCCCAACTCCTTCTTCAAACAGGAAACAAAATCACGTTTTCCTTATTTCTGCGATCGGTGTCGAGCGTCACTCTCCATGGTGTCGAGCGACACTAAAGCACATAATTCATCCTTCACGAATTTGATCCTGATTAAGCTCCAAAGTGCTCCAAAATCACCAATTAAGCTCCAAACGTACCTATGACCTGTAAAGACTCCAAAAGACTCGAGAAACACTAGAAAGACTCTATAAATAAGACCTATACCATTGTTAAAAACCATAAAAACCATGATATATCAATTCCCCCAGACTTAGCATTTGCTTGCCCTCAAGCAAACAAAATACTAAACAAGAAAAAGAGGTTTGAAAACACGGAGACTCAACCTTGCTCTGGAACATCGTTTTTAACCGATCACCCTGCAACTCAACTACTGCTTCATCATTCCAAATCGAACCACCATGTACTTCTCCGCAGACATTCACAGCTTCCCAGATTGAGTCCAAAATTCTACAACATTGTCCATAAACCCTCATTGCTGGATCTCACTGATGATTCAGATGCCAAGAACCTTCTAGACTTTTTCCCGTACTATACTTTTACAAATCAGCCATACACACTTTGGTAATTTTCTCTCCCCCAGACTTATTCTTTTCACACACTCATCATCTTTTTTTTTATGGCATATACTCGATAAGGGTAAAGCTGCGAGTACTGATGGTGTTTGCCATCGAGTCCCCGAGTTGTCCCCTTACCTTGTATCAAAGGTTTTCAGCGAATAGTGGGGTCATAGCAAACTTTCCTACCCCTCGCTTCCTTCCTTTGTGTGATCATTCCTACTTAGAAGTGAAATAATGGGATCCTTGGAAATTTTCCTAGCCCTTCACTCCTAAGCGAAAATCATCTCAATCTTTTTGCCTTTTTCTTTCTTTCTTCATCTTTTAGCTTATCACAGGGAGAGAAACACCAACATTAGATTTCACACAGGCTTTCATTTGTCAAGTATGAACGAGGAATCAAGCTCTATGAACATCAGTCACATCAATGAGGTAAAAGAAAGAGTTCAGAAATTAGCTCAGGTTAGTGTATTCTGTTGGAAACATGGACGCCTCTAGTCAACTGGTCAGCCTTTGAATTTTTCATTAGTCGGATCTAGACTGAATCTGCAGCAGTGGTCACTTAGATGAAAGGTCAGCACAATAATTCCAAGAAAGACATCATAATCTCCAACAAGTTTTGACTCAAAAACGTTTTGACACGACTGACTCTAAGAAAAACAAACACAATGTCAGCAACTACCTCCCCCAGACTTAAACAACACTGTCCTCAGTGTTATCTAGCCCGAAGGTGGCAAAACAAAAGAAAAGAAACATAGAAACGCAGGAAAAACAGAGAACTTACCTGGCTGCAATGATGGTGTCGTGCGACACTTGTTCTCCTCGTACCGAATTGCAGCAGACCAATCCGAATTTCTGGTTTGACTCCGGTTTCCTGATTTCCTTTTTTTTTTTTTGACTGGTGTCGACTGACACTGATGGTGGTGTCGCTCGACACCAATTACTTCGTATCTGTTACACCTAAAACACAAAAACGAAAAACAAAAAATCAAAAGAAACAAAAAGACTTATGTACAGATTTACCAGTGGATTGCCTTCCACCAAGCGCTTCTTTTAAGTCATTAGCTTGACTTTGGATAGACTATGCATCTGGTAGATCAGACAGTGGCAAAGAATGCCTCTGTGAAAGTCGTCTCATCCATGGTGGTGTGTAAGCGTTGTGTGCATGAGGTCGTCCAAGGAATGCAGGAATAGCACCAGGGTGAGATCTGTGTTTGGGTGGCTTCAACCTATTCCCTGCAATATCATCAATAGAAAAACCAAGTGCTCTTTGCTTTGCTGGAGATGAATAGAGCATGATGTTTTGAGCTTCCTGAGCAACAGCAGTCACTGGTTCTGTAGACGTTTTCGTCAACTCAGGTTGATTTCTCACCTTCTCAGCATCAAACACGTTCTGATCTCCAACTATCACTTCAGGTATTACACTGACTTGGAATGTCTGACCATCTATGGTTGAATCCTTCAGCTTCTCCATCTTGAAAGTCATGATGGTATCTCCCAGGTGGAGATCAAGGTTACCATGCTTGACATCAATTACTGCTCTAGCTGTAGCTAAAAACGATCTTCCCAGGATAAGAGGATCTTTGGGTTCTTCTCCATATTCCAGAACCACGAAATCTGTAGGAATTATGCAATCACCAACTTTAATCGGAACATCCTCCAAGACACCTTTTGGGATTCTTTTAGATCGATCTGTTAGGATTAGAGAGATCTTAGTTGGTTTGAAATCAGTCATTCCAAGGCTTACAGCTACAGAGTATGGCATGAGGTTAACACTCGAACCAAGATCACACAGCAATCTCTTGAACCTCTCTGAGAAGATAGAGCAGTCCAAAACAAAGCTTCCTGGGTCTGCGAGTTTCTCTGGAATCTTATTCAGAATCACAGCACTGACCTGTTCAGAAATCATCATCACTCCTTCCTCATGACTCAGATTATTAGTCACCATCTTCTTCACATAGTGTCTGAGAGTATGAGCAATCTTCACAGCATCAACCAAAGGAATCTCAATCACAAGCTTTTCCATCAAAGTTTTGCATCTGGCATCATCTAGCTCCTGCTTGGACTTTCTAGGACTCTTTGGGTAAGGAACCTTAGGTCTGTAGACTCTTTCTTCTGTTGGTTTCGAATTCGGAACAACTTCAGCTTTGCTCTGCGATTGGTGTTGCGCGACACTAGTGGTAGTGTCGCTCGACACCGGCTCTGCAGTTTCGAAATTTTCTTCAGATTCGTCCAACTCCACGATTTCATCCTCAGAAACACCCTTTTTAAGCACATGAGTCAACTTTTTACCACTCCTTAACGAGATAGCACTGCAGTAATGCCTAGGATTGGTATCAGTCTTCTTAGGAAGGAATCCTTCTTGCTTTTTTACAGACTCTGTGGTTTGAGCAACCTGAGTATCAAGCTTCTTGACATGAGTGTTCAGAACTTCAATTTTTCCATTCAGATCCAGATACAAAGCATCAATCTTCCCATTGAAATCTACAGTCATCTTCTGCTGACCTTCCAAGATCTGTTCCAGCATAAACTTCACCTCATTATCAGGAGTTTTTTAGTAGGAGGAGAACCATAGTTCCTTGAAAAATTATTGTTGGAGTATGATGTCTGGTACTGAGGTTTGGAGCTGTAACCATAAGAGTTCTGATTACCTGTGAAAGTACTCCTCTGATTATTTCCATTGTAATTCGTGTTCCCTGGCTGAGTACCAAATCTCTGGCCCTGAAATCCAGCTCCATTGATGAAGTTAACATCCTCTTCCTCAAGTGCTTCATCTGGTTCGAAATTCTTAACCTCTGCAGCGTATCGGACGGACTTCTTACCCACTAGAAGGCTATGCACAGAGTCTAGCTTAGCTTTCACCTCAGCAGTCTGCGATCCATCCATGTTTCCACCCTGCTTCTTTCGCTGATAGTCTGCATTTTTGGTACTATTGCTAGATGCCAAGTTCTCAATAAGCACAACAGCATCTTCAGGATATATGGTGTTGAAATTCCCATTGCTTGCAGCATCAAGAGCCATCTAATATCTCCAATCAACACCTCTGAAGAAAATACCCAGCAGCTGAACATCACTGAAACCATGATGTGGACAATCTCTCTGATATGACTTGAATCTCACCCAAGCAGCCTTGAATGCTTCAGTTGGTCCTTGAGAAAACGTTGAGATTTTGAGTCTCAGTTCCTCAGACATGGCATCGTCATAGAAGTTATGCAGGAAGGCGTTCCTGGTTTCATCCCAAGTAGTCAGCGATCCTGGCTCCAACTGCTTCAACCAGTTAGCAGCTTCTCCAGCAAGAGAGTATGGAAACAGCTTGCAGAAAAGGTAATCATTGGACACTCCATTGTATTTGATGCTGGTGACCAAGTCTTCAAACCTCTCAATATGATCCATCGGGTGCTCATGAGAAAGACCATGGAAAGGATGCTGACCCACAAGAGTGTAATACACACTTCAGCTCAAAATCGTTCCTTTGAAACGCAGGGGCGCGAATCGCGGACCGATTTGCATAGAATTTCTCAGGCCTGTTGTAGTCACCCAGCGTCCTGATGATGTTACCCTCTCCATCAAGTCGCTGGCCTCTCTCATTACACACATGACCATCTTGGTCTCTCCAGACTCCAGCATCATCACGAACCAATGCCAATCCATTCTCCATCTTTGCTAATTTCTGAGACAAAGAGAAAGAGCAATGTAAGTAACAAAATAAAATTAAAATTAAACGAAAACGACTGGTGTCGCGCGACACCACTATTGGTGTCGCTCAACACTAAGAAAAACTTAGTCAAAACTCAATAACTAAAGTTTAATGGCGAAAATCAAGTCCCCGGCAACGGCGCCAAAACTTGATATGCTCAAAGTTTAATCCCTAGAGCTACTCTGCAAGAGCACAGACGTGCAGTTGTAGTATGTAGGGGTCGAACCACAGAGACGAGAGATTCGCTCAATAAACTCTATAGGCTTGAATTAAGCTAAGCAAACACAATGAAATTAAAAGCAACAATGAAAGCAAAACGGTTGTAAACTCGATGGGAAAAAGATAGGTTTAGGGCGTTTCTCAGGAAATCAAAGTATGTAGATTAATTGATAAATCATGGTTCAGGGTTAAGCACAGTTCTTGAACTCAAATCACATAATTATAATTTACCAACTTCCGTTGTGAGAATTATCTAAGTTAAAATCCTAAAATTCCAAATTCCTTTGCAAACCCTAAAGATTTAAACCAGCTTTAATGCTCAAGTTCGATATGTTCACAAAGTATCTAAACCAAATTCCTTTGCGAATAGCTACTTTGCTCACCCTAGGTTCTTTCCAGTTATTCAATTACACTTCCATGTCAATCAATTAACCTAAGACCTAAGTTCTAGGTGGCCAGTCCAAAATTAGCTTTAAGAACAACCTATGGTGAAAAACTAAATAGATTATGAACCCTAACTAATCAATCAATCCAACATCCAAAGAAATCCTTTATGAGAACCCTAAACCTAACAAGCAAACTACTCAGACATGAAGATTGAAGCAATAAACATGATTGAATAGATTGCAGTAAGCAGTAAATAGATTAATAAACAGGGGTTCAAAATCTTCTCTCTCCGGAACAGAGTTTCAGACTTGTCTCCCAAAAAACTCTCAAAAACAAAAGTCCTCTCTAAGAAAATCTAAGGTATTGATATAAGGTGGCTAAAAACCCTATTTATAACTTAAAAACACGTTTTGGGCTTCTTAGGGAATATTTGGAAACTTCTGGGCCCAACTCCTTCTTCAAACAGGAAACAAAATCACGTTTTCCTTATTTCTGCGATCGGTGTCGAGCGTCACTCTCCATGGTGTCGAGCGACACTAAAGCACATAATTCATCCTTCACGAATTTGATCCTGATTAAGCTCCAAAGTGCTCCAAAATCACTAATTAAGCTCCAAACGTACCTATGACCTGTAAAGACTCCAAAAGACTCGAGAAACACTAGGAAGACTCTATAAATACGACCTATACCATGGTTAAAAACCATAAAAACCATGATATATCAAAGCTATAACTCGAAATACTATTTCTCACCACCTGATCGATTTGCTTGAGGATGTGCAGTCTCTTCTTCATTTCTTTCTCTCCATCTTTTCCATCTTCTTTATTATCTTTAAGATCGCCATTGTTGATCTGGGATTATCATTGTAGAGATTTGATTTTTTAGTAACTTTTAAGAATTAAACTTACTGCATTGATATATTTAACCTGAAAGAATAAAAAAGTATTCATCTGAGAAGAATAGAAAAATATATGAATCTAAGTCAAGAGTAATAATATACCTGATAAACATTTAAAAATGACAGAGAAAAATTTGAACACCAAAATTAGAGATTAGGAACCAAAAAAGAAGGATGAATATGAAAAAAAAAAAATCGATGGAAAAGAAGAGAGAGAGAGCATTTGAGTTATATAAGAGATGAATCGGTTTGAAATTGTAACATGATTATGGAAACTACTCAACTGTTTCAAAAATAGTGGTGGTCTTTGGAAGAGAAAAAATAGGAATTTTAAAAGTAAGGGATCAGAAAATTAAGGATATTTTGCTACTTTTTTGTTTTTTTTTTCCCTGCTAATCGTGGTTAAACTAATAGTTTAGTTCTGTGTTTTTATTTTGCTTTAAATTATTTTTTATTTAGATGATTTACTACATCATGTAATTTCTCTTCTTCCTTCTCCTTCCTTTGTTCTCGCTCCATGACTCTGTCAAAAAAGAAAAAAAAGTCTCGCCATCTAAGCGCGGTGAGCTCCTCCAAGTTCGCTCAGGTGGCGGCAGTGGCTCGTCAAACCTCCGCTAGCTCATTCGCCGCCGTTCCTCCGGTCTCTGATGGCGGATCTGGTATCTCCCCGCCGTTTGTGCCGTCATCCTCTTCTCCCTCTCGATCCGGTGTTCCAGATCTGAGGTTGGATCAAATCCCGGTGGTGGATCCCATCCATGTCCCCGTGGTTCCCCCGGCACCTCTTCAGGAGGCTCTTGCCTCCCCTGTTGATACCTCAGTCCCAAACTCGGCCGCCGTAGAAGGTTCATCCTCCGGTGCTGTCCCTGGTGACCCCTCTGCCACTCTGGATGCTCAGGAGAGCCAGCACCGGAAATGGGCATCGATTGTCAAATCATCTGGTATTCTAGATGCTATTGGTACCCCCTCCAAGCATATCTCAGGAGTTCCCTTCGTCATGATTCCAGACGCCAACATCGAATCGGCGAAGGAGGAGTTCAAGGATTTCGTCTTTGCTAGATTCCATGGTGATGCGTCTGAAATGGGTCGAATCATCGGTATTGTCAACACCATCTGGGCTCGTGTGGGACCTAGAATCTTCGTTCATAGGATTGGTCAATCAATCTTCCTCCTCAGGGTAATGAACTCCAGAACTCGAGATATTATCTTAAGTCGTAACATGTGGAACATTGCAGGATACCCAATGTTTGTGGCGCCATGGTCACCTGAGTTTTCGCCGGAGGTGCCTCCGCTTACATCTGCTGTTGTGCCGGTGGAATTTAGGAATGTTCCCTATCTCCTGTTTAACAAGGAAAGCCTAAGCCGGATTGCAACTGCGGTTGCGCATCCAGTCAAGCTAGCTCCTGAAACTGAGCGTAAGGAGAACTTCGAGGTAGCCAAAGTCTATGTTCGCATCGATCTGCAAGCAGAGCTTCCTTCAAAAGTGATGTCGGGTTTTTCCAATGGCAAGGAAATCCTCATCTCTATCTCGTACCCGTGGATGCCAGTTAAATGCTCTGCCTGTGGTCGATATGGTCATGCTGGAGTTAACTGTCACACCATTTCCTCCCAACCGTCATCTACTGGCAGAACTTTAAGTCAGTCTCCCATCAGGGGTATAAGACAGCGTATCCGTAAATCAAGATCCGGAAGATCCAAGGCCAGGAAGGTTACTGAACCCACCAGCGAGAAAACCCGTGGCAGGACCCCTGGTGAAGAGCCCTCCGAAGTGAAAGATTATGTGAACTCGGATGCTAACACTGGACACGTGTGGAGGAAGGTTGATAGACCAATATTGGGGTCTGCCTCAGTCAGCTCAGATTCGAACAAGTTGTCAGCAGGCGCTGTGGTCCAGTTAGACAAGGAAACTGATGCTATACCCAACAATCAAGAGCTGCGTGAGGTTCCTTCGGATACTCATAATCCTGAGAGAGGGGAGAATTCGGAGATGCCTGCTTCTACTCAGGAAGAGGATGTTAAGAATGATGATCCACCCTTCTTCTTGGTCTCCTACAAGAAGAGTGGCCGCAAGGCCAAAAAATCCATTTAATCTATCAGTATATCGTTTTTTTGTGTGGAATATAAGAGGGCTGAACAGTAACCGATGCCACAGTATGGTCAAAGACTGGATTAATATCCACAGACCTCTTTTTGGAGCGTTCTTAGAAACGCATATACAAGGAATAAATGCAAGGCGTATATCTAGAGCTTTGCCGGCAGGATGGAATTTTTTTGGCAATTTTAACCACCACAACAATGGAAGGGTTGTGGTAGTTTGGGATCCTTCGGTTACAGTAATGATATACCAAGTATCAGCTCAGACAATCACTTGCGGGGTGTCTGTGCCAGCTAGTAGTTTGAATGTTACAGTTAGTTTCTGCTATGGGTTTAATCAGGTGGAGAACAGGGTCCCTCTCTGGAATGAGCTCGCGTTGATTAACTCATCCACTCCTGCAACTCGTTTTCCTTGGGCTGCAGTCGGTGACTTCAACCAAATTCTTCGAGTCTCTCATCACTCGCATCACCTCATTTCTGATATTGACACTTCGGGTATGGAGGCTTTCAACATTGCATTGCAAGATGCTGATTTGTTTGAAGCCCAATCGAAGGGCCTACCGTTTACTTGGAGGAATAACCAAGCCGACCCGATTTCTACAAAGATTGACCATGCTTTCATAAATCAGGCTTGGTCTTCACTTTTTCCAGACTCTTATGCTGAGTACTTGGACCCGTCGCAGTCTGATCATGCGGTTTGCCTGTTTCGTATTCCCTCCCATCAGCAGCGTTCTCGTAAACCTTTCAGATTCTTTCATCATGTTATTGACCACCCATCTTTTGCTAATATTGTCAAGGATGCCTGGGACTGTGACAATGTTACTGGTTCGTCGCAGTTCAAGCTTGTGCGAGTTATGAAGTGCTTAAAGAGGAATCTGAAGAGTTTGAACAAAAGGCACTATAGTGGTATCTCGAATAGAGTCAAAGAGCAGGAATCTATCTTATCCGATCTCCAGCGATCTCTTCTTACGGCGCCTGACCCTCTGGTTGCCGCTCAGGAGAAGGAGGCGAGGGAAATATGGAATAAATTGAAAACGGCTGAGGAGAAGTTTTACAGGCAAAAATCAAGAGTACAATGGCTGCACTCGGGGGACAGAAACACATCCTTCTTTCACCGTATGGTGGCTGAGAGGGTCACTAGAAACCACATCCATTTCCTAAAAGACATTGATGACCGTGTGATTGGATCGATCGCTGAGATCAAAACCTACTCTGCAGAATACTTCAAAGGGATTATCGGGCAAACAGATCTGCCTATCTCCCCTTGCTCAGTTAGTCAACTCCAAGCTCTTTTACCTTTCAGATGTTCCGATGAGCAGAAACAGTCCCTTCAAAAGGCTGTTGCTCCGGAGGAGGTAAAAGCTGTTGTCTTCTCCATGCCCCTAAGCAAAAGCCCAGGACCGGATGGCTATTCTGTTGAGTTCATCCGTGCTTCTTGGGACATAGTCGGTAAAGATGTCACTGGTGCTGTAATGGAGTTCTTTAGGAATGGTCGGTTGCTGAAAGATCTTAACAACACCGCGATTACTCTCATTCCAAAGTCGCCTGAAGCATGCAAGCTAGGTGACTATCGACCTATTAGCTGTTGTAACATCGTCTACAAAATCATCTCTAAGCTGATAGCGAACAGACTAAAACCAGTGCTCCAGCAGTGTATCAGCCCTAACCAGGCCGCATTCCTCAAAGGGAGGAGCTTAGGTGAGAATGTGCTTTTATCCTCTGAACTAATTCGGGACTACAATAAAGTGTCCTGTCAGAAGAGCTGCATGCTTAAAGTCGACATCAGAAAGGCCTTCGATATGGTGTGTTGGGATTTCGTACTTAAAATCCTCCAGGCTCAGGATTTTCCCCCCATTTTCACGACATGGATCAGAGAATGCATCACCTCGCCGCGCTTCTCTATCTGTGTGAATGGTGATCTCGCTGGTTTTTTCGCTGGAAAGAAAGGTTTAAGGCAAGGTGACTCCATCTCTCCTTATCTTTTCATTATGGTAATGGAAGCCCTATCCAGACTCTTTGAGAATTCTGTGGATAATGATAAGATTAGGTTGCACCCTAAATGTGAGAATCCTAGGATTACTCATTTGCTTTTCGCCGACGACCTTCTTGTTTTCTCTGATGGGTCGATTCAGTCGCTGCTTGGGATCAAAGAGGTTATGGCTGAGTTTAAATCATTATGCGGGCTGGACATGAATGTCTCAAAAACGGAAATCTTCTTTGGTGGATTCGATGATACGACTATGGATATGCTTAGTAACCTTTCTGGTTTCAAGCTTGGATCTTTTCTCACTCGGTACTTGGGGCTTCCGCTGAACCCCTCTAGGATCTCCCTGGCTACCCTGCAGCCGATTTTGGAACGCATTACCCGGAAACTGCACTCTTGGACAGTTAAACTTCTCTCCTTTGCTGGTAAAATCCGCCTAATCTCTTCAGTTATATACGGAATGGTAAACTTTTGGAGTTCTGTCTTCGTCTTGCCTAAGAGTTTCTACAGAAAAATTGACTCCTTATGCTCGGCTTTTTTATGGAAAAATAAAACATCCTCTGCTGTGGGCGCTAAAGTCGCTTGGTCAGATGTTTGTAAACCAAAGGAGGAAGGTGGTCTTGGGATTCGTCTTCTAGAGGAGTTTGAGCTTGTTTTCAGGCTTAAGCAGATATGGAACTTCTTTTCTTCTTCCGGATCGCTGTGGGTGGCGTGGTTAAAAAACTACATTTTCCACCGAAAGAGTTCCTGGCAGGTGGAGGACGCTAATAGATTCTCTCCTACTATTTGGAGTATGCTTCAACACAAGACTATGCTAGTTGATTTTCTAAGGTGTGTGGTTCGTGATGGAAAAACTGCATCGTTCTGGTTTGACTATTGGACGGATTTGGGACCGCTTCACACTATATTCGGAGCCACTGGTACTCGTCAGCTCCGCCTTCGCATCTCTGCCTCTGTCGCTTGTGCAACCCGCAATGATGGTTGGCATTTGCCAAATGCTAGATCCCAGGATGCCCAGACTCTTCAGATTGTTCTCAGTACCGTCACGCCGCCTAATCCTGATAACGGACCCGATTTTTATCTTTGGCATGGCGCTTCTGGCTCTTATGTGAACCATTTCTCATCGAGAGCTACCTGGAATCACATAAGGATCACTTCTCCAACGGTTTCTTGGCATAAAACCGTCTGGTTCAAGGAACAAATTCCTCGATGCTCGTTCATCTCCTGGCTGGCAATGCTGCATCGCTTGCCTACCAAGGATCGCTTACTTCGGTGGGGCGTAAATGTGGACGGATCTTGCGTCCTCTGTAACTCGGCTTTGGAAAATCATGATCACCTATTTTTCCATTGTCCTTTTTCCTCGGAGATATGGTTGTTCTTCTCGCGCAGATTGTGGAATGGGTCTCCGCAGGGTCTTCACGCTGTTGCGGATTGGGTTGGTCACCGTTCTAGCTCCGGAGCAGCAGGCACTCAGGTCATTACAAAGCTTGTGTTCCAGGCGGTTCTGTACTCGGTTTGGAGGGAGCGCAACGCCAGGATCTTCTCCGCCACTTCTTCCCCGGTTTTGGTCGTTCATGCGGCCGTCGACAGGATGATAAGGGACCGGCTCCTTTCTTTTCCAGCCAGGAGCCTCTCTTATCCTTCTTTGCTCGAGCTTTATTTTAGTCTCCTTGTTCCCTAATATTCTTCATCTGTTTCTCTTCCTCTTTCTTCTTTTGTAATAAGTGGTCTCTCTACAACAAAATAAAATCTTAAAAGCTGGTATAAAATCTTAACATTTTCGACAAAAAAAAAAAAAAAAAATATAAGGATAACTTGACGAAAAAAGAAACAAAAATTGATAAAATCATAAAGTCTAATTTTTTTAGTCCGAATTATCTCCACTTAAAACGTCATCGTTCCAAGACGCTCTGACGTCGTGTAGAGCAGAACCTTCGTCGCCACGTGGCGTAATCTCAGCTCTTCCCTGGCCCACAGCTGTATCACGCTTTTCCCTATCGCTTTTTTAGTTTTTTTTTCCTCTCCTTCCCTGAGCCTCCTTCCACAATTCCGGAATCTTCTTCTCCTCATCTTCGAAGATCCTAAGGTTCTTATTTATTTTCCCTCTCGAGATCAATCAAAATTGTGTTATCCTATCAAGATTTGAGCGTTCTTGTTCTATCGAATCGCTGATTAGGTTTGGATTAACGAATGACTCGTGCTAAAATCTCTATTGAACATCCAGTTTCATTCAAAATTGTTTCTGTGAATTTCATCTTGTTTAATGCGTATAATCATAGCTGCGATAGAACGAAACTGGTTTAGAATTTGACGTGTTGATTAAGTTTTTTTTATATTGTGTGCTGCTGGTTTCAAAGTATGGCGTCATCAACGGCTCTGATTTGCGAGACCGAGGCTTGGAAGGATTTAAAAGTAAGTCTTTAAGGATTTTCTCTGTGCTGAGTTTGTCAAAGATGACTTTATCGGAGTTTAAGGTTTTAGATGTGATTTTCTTTTTTTTTTTGTGTGTTTTGCAGGGTCATTTAGAAGAAATTAAGAAGACCCATTTGCGTGATTTGTTGAGTGATGCCAACAGATGCCAACAGATGATGGTGTATGTGTTCTTTTCTATTCTTTCAATGTGTGATATGTATGTACATAATCTTTTGATACTGGAACTTTTCTGATACCTTTGTAAATGATTCAATGCAAATGTCGAATGTGGTCGTTTTCTCTCTTGCTCTTAAAATTATTCAACATTATCTTTCTTGCTGTGTTGAGAAGGTCGATGTTTTTTTTTGTCTTGGCATCAAATTTTGTATCACATTGCTTTGGTATCAAACCTGTTATTGGTAAATTCTGATATTAAGTATTTGCTTTGTTGGAATGCATTTTATCAGGGAATTTGACGGGCTGATGTTAGATTATTCTCGACAGCGTGCAACTGTAGAGACAATGGACAAGCTTCTGAGCTTGGCAAAGGTGAGGGAAAATGTTTATTGGTAGATTTCATATAACGGTGACGTATTTCACTCGAAATTTTTGATATTTCTATATCTTCTGAGAGTAGTTGCTCGTTTTTATTTGCAGGCTGCACAGCTGACTGAGAAGATCAGACGCATGTTCAAGGGGGAGCATGTGAGTATCTTGGATTTCCTACAATGCAACGGAAATAGCTGTTAATCTCAGTTTCATTTGATCTCATGCATTCTTTTATTATTAGTGTTACATATTAGGGATTATAAATGAAGAAATTTCTATCTGCTAGACGTCAGAGTATATGATACCTTTTCTAGTTCTTTGAGTACAGTGACACCCATTCCTTTTTCATTTCCATTGCATCATTATCTGGTGTCTGGTTTTTGTTTTGCATAACTTCTCGTATGGCTTCCTCAGATTAACACTACGGAGGACAGGTCGGTTCTTCATGTGGCTCTCCGTGCTCCAAAGGATGCAGTTATTAAGTCTAATGGAGAGAATGTGGTTCCACAAGTTTGGGGCGTTCTTGAACAAATCAAGATATTTTCTGAGAGAATTCGCTCTGGTTCATGGGTAATTCGTAGATGTCATTTAAAAACCTACCTCTATCGTTTTCATCTCCATGTGTTGACTTTTTGCATTTATTGACAGGTTGGAGCCACTGGCAAGCCGCTGAAAGATGTCATTGTAGTTGGTATTGGTGGTAGCTTCTTAGGCCCACTTTTTGTGCACACGGCTCTCCAAACAGGTGGCTGCACGCAATAGTACCTGGCCTCTTTCTGATCTTCTTTCTAGGTTGTTTTGATAATTTCTGCTTTTATATGCATGTTCATTATCAGATCCTGAAGCTGTAGATTGTGCCAAAGGACGCCAGCTGCGATTGTAAGCACTACCTACCTCTAGTTATATGGTTCCATACATACCTCCGTATTTTTTCCGCAAGGCTCTGGTATCTACATTAATGTTTCTCACATGTTCTACGTTTTCCGGATTACGTTCTTTGTTTTTAATGTTAACTTGTCTTGTGTCAATCTTTGTTTCTGCCTGGTTTTAATTTGTGTTTCTTCTTTCAGCCTTGCAAATGTTGATCCTGTTGATGTTGCTAGAAATATCAATGGACTAAATCCAGAAACTACCCTAGGTTCATACTCAAACCTATCAATAAATTCACCTTAATGATTTCCATATATGGACTTTTACTCTAACTTATCCTGAGGATACTTGTATCTCCAGTTGTGGTGGTCTCAAAAACATTTACAACGGCTGAAACAATGCTGAACGCTAGGACATTGAGGGACTGGATTATAAAGGCTCTTGGGTTAGTATTTCTCTTTGCTTGCATCCAAATTCCATGACTGCATTCATTTCGTTGTTTTGTTAGAGAATTACAATTAGCATGACTGGAGATGTTCATCTCTCTTTCACTCTATCTTTCTGAGCTATAAATCCTTCTTGACGCTATACAATATTGCCAGAAGAAAGCTTTTATGCTTTTACATTTTACAACTTATAAGCAGGTTTTTTATTCTTCAAAATATGATCACCGTTATTCAATCTGTGTTTCGGGCATGCTGGCTGAAGAGCACTTATTTAACATGTGGTAACATAACAGGGGTTCGGCTGTTCCAAAACACATGGTTGCTGTCAGCACTAATCATGTGGTATGCATCCCCATAGTTTCTTTTTGGGACTTGATTTCTTTATTGTCCACCTTAGTACAATTAAACCGAGAAACGCAAATGCTCTTTCTGATTATGTAAAATGGATGGACACATTAATCTAGTCTTTTTTAAAAAATAATTATCTACTAGGTTTAATGTACATTAATAGTCTCCATGTTCTAGGGTTTATGAATCATTTTTACTTTCTTCTACATGTTTTATATTGAAACATACAGAAAAAAACATATAAACTCTAGATGTTTTATTTAACAGAAAGTGGAGATGTTCGGTATTGACCCAAGAAATGCATTTTCAATTTGGAGCTGGGTTGGTGGAAGATATAGTGGTAAGTTCTCGTCTGGTTGGATTCATTTCTTATCCATATCCACTTGCTTAGTCTACAATTGTTGTTCTGTTGCAGTGTGCAGTGCTGTCGGAGTCTTGCCTTTGTCTCTACAGTATGGCTTCTCTGTGGTTGAGAAGTATGGTACCTTCTACTCATTAATCATCTCAGAAACTGATGTATATTCTGTTTTTTTTTCCTGAACGATTTCTTTTTTTTCTTTTTCTTGTATTCCTATTTTATTTTGAAATGAATGCTCTATGTTTCTAAATCCAGAAGACACCTTCTCACTAGACGCAATTGATATTCAGTCGTTTTGTTTTGTTTGACTGCAGATTTTTGAAGGGAGCTTCAAGCATTGATCAGCATTTCCGGTCCACACCATTTGAGAAGAATATACCCGTGAGTGCTTTGTATTAATATTCGTTAGAGTTGCTGGTCCCCAGAGAATTTGTAGTCGTCCATTAATATGTATGAGTGCATTAGGTGCATTAACAATGCTTTTATCTGTTTTCTATGTCCATTAACTCTCAGTAGAGATTCCATTAAGTTAATATTAATTAGTGTAGTCAAAGACAGAGTGAGAGGTTGATTTGGTGACTGTTGACGATTTCAGGTGCTTTTGGGCTTGTTGAGTGTATGGAATGTATCATTTCTTGGACATCCTGCAAGGGTAAGAATTGACTCCTTTGAAAGCAAGCTGATTTTCCTCGTATTAAGATGTTCAGTCTCCATCGAAATCTTTTCTTTGCTCAGGCCATCTTACCTTACTCTCAAGCCCTTGAGAAGTTTGCTCCGCACATTCAACAGGTATGTGAACTGGGTTTCCCTTTTGTCTCCTTAATCTTTTGTGCTTCATATTTGTTTTGACAAAAAAATATAAAACTGTTTACCGTCCACTAACGGAGACAGTGTCTGATTTTAGGTTAGTATGGAGAGTAATGGAAAGGGAGTCTCAATCGATGGTCTACCTCTCCCGTTCGAGACTGGTGAGATTGATTTTGGTGAACCTGGAACAAATGGTCAACACAGCTTTTACCAACTAATTCACCAGGTACTGTGCTACATATAATATAATTTTAATTCAAATTTGGATCTGGGTTTTAGCAAGCTCTCATCCCATGATAAGTTGTTGAGGATGCACTAAGGGTTTGTATGTTTTAGGGACGCGTAATTCCTTGTGATTTCATTGGCACTGTGAAGAGTCAGCAACCTGTGCACTTGAAAAGTAGGCATTACCATTCCTGTTGCTGTTAATTTGACTCGAGCTCTTTTATGCATTCCCTTTTGAAACTGACGATCAGTTCTGAATTGGATTCACAGGAGAGGAGGTTAGTAACCATGACGAGCTCATGTCCAACTTTTTTGCCCAGCCTGATGCTCTGGCATATGGAAAAGTAAGACTTTACATTTGGTCATGGAGATAGAGAGACTGATGATGACTAAGTTTCCGTTCTGAAATACACTCTTGGTTTTTGGCTTTTGTAGACACCGGAAGAGTTGCAGAAAGAGAATGTTTCAGAAAATCTCATTCCTCACAAGGTAAAAATCGTCTTGTATCGATGGTAAAAAGAGCTTTTAATTTCTCAATATATAAAACATTGTCGGGTAAAATGTTGGTATCTTGTTCCACAGACATTCTCCGGCAATCGACCTTCTCTTAGCCTTCTACTTCCAGAATTGAGTGCTTACACTGTTGGCCAGGTCTGTCCCTCTCCAAGGTTTATCAGTACTGTCTTAAGATTGAGATGAGAGGATCATTGGGGACAGCACAAAAACCGATAATTCTGTTTATGTTTTGTTTTAAGTTGTTGGCAATCTATGAACACCGAGTCGCGGTTCAAGGTTTTGTGTGGGGTATCAATTCGTTTGACCAGTGGGGAGTTGAGCTAGGAAAAGTTCTGGCTACTCAGGTGAGGAAACAGCTTCATTCATCACGTACTCAAGGAACCGCTCCCGAGGGATTCAATTTCAGTACCACAACACTTTTGAAACGATACCTCGAGGTATAATGTCTTAAACGAATCTCGCATTCTCAATTCTTGTTAATGGTTCTTCTACACCATATGATTTACACATCACTCAACTACTTTACCAGACAAATCCCAAGCCGGAGATTTGAAGTTGCATCAGACGAACCAGTCCCGTCCCGGTTTCTCCTTTCAATCAAACGTGTACCGTTCCAACGTTTTTGCAGTCTTGTTCTTCTTTTCGTCTACTTTCCCTAGTCAATACACTCTGACTGGCACTCGTTTATTATATCCTAAGGATGGATATTAGAATTTAAGCCCGAACAAACCAAAATTACGAGCATAATATGAGTCTTTTTATTTTGCAATTTATATGCCGATAATAACGTTTAAGTATCCGAAAACCCATAATCACAGGAGGTCGAGGATGAGAACCCAAACGCCAGTATATACAAAACCTCCTCGCCTTAAATATGCTAAGTTGCTAACGTCGCTTTAAAATCAGCATCGAGTGAATGAACAGTATCACACTTACGTATACTATGCTAAACACTGGAACCACACTGAGGTCTATAATCTCTTATATGGAGATAGCGAAAGACCTCGCATAACATGAATCCCTCGAGAGCTAAAGTTTCCGATGCAATGAATGAGTTCACCGGTTTTTAGGTTTATGAATGCATAAAGATGTGATGTGACTTAGGATCTCTATGCATTAGACGTTAAAGTTGAAGCCCTTTGAGTGGATGACTTTATTTATAGTCTCGATGTATCTACTCATAGAAAGTGTGATCTCAAATTTTCGCTCAAGTCTTTAATGATACAATTCAGCAGTTTCTACCAATTAGTACTTCAAAACTAGAACCGTGAACTTCAATTAATTAAAAAGATATGCAGATGGCTCGAAATTTTGGAGGACTTTTCCTTAACTTTGGTCGTGAGACCGTCATTACATGTGAGTGAACAAACGATGATGTTCTTGTGACGCTTCTAATAAGCAAGTTTAGATTTTTGGAACAAATCTCAGTCTTGACCTGTCATATCGTAAGAACTATTAGGGATAATTAAAATAATTTTTAATGTGATTGCCTATGTCATCGGCCAATATATAATTTTCATTCATTAGTAAATACTAGATAAAACTCCGAGTGTACATGCGGTAATTTATATATATAATAGTTTAGTTTATCAATAATATTATATATATATATATATATATGCAAATTTAAATTTTCTAAATCATGATAGAATTACATAATCACAAATCACTTTCTATTGTTATCTTTTTAAATTATTATTAAACATATATCTATCTGTTTATTACATATTTTCTGTTTTTTTATTAATGAAATAAAGTTAACAAATACATACATTCATCGATACACAATAAAATACCAAATATTGCATTTGTTTGTTTCAGCTTAGCTTTAAATCTCATCTCAAATCCTTTGAGTTCTGCTTAGGGTAATAAATATTAAAAACAATAATTTCTTTCTAAATATTCATTTTTCTGTTAAAAAATATAAAGTTCGAGCGTCAATAGAGTAAATATGATAAAGTTTGGGCATTATATTCTCCAGATACGTAAAGAATTTTGTCTATATGACAGAAAAATAAGGCACTACGTAAAAAAATTTTATAGCTAATTTTAGATTGAGTGAAGCATTCACTATATGTCAGTCTTATGTATCTACAAAAGATGTACGAAAACTATAAATAGAAATTGAACAGAAAACAAAATGCCTCTAAAACTTTAACTTCATTTGTTATATCGTCTGCTCTAAACCTAATATTGTTAGGCACCAGAACATTACGTATACAAAGATATCATAAATTTTCATGAATGCAATAAACAAACACTATTTATGGTTTTTTCAATGTTTTGCGAACAACAAAAAAAGTCGTATAAAACTCTAAATTAATATGGAAACAAGAAATAATTATTTTAATGGCTCATAAAGTTTTTCTAATGTATATATACATAAATTAGGAATATTGATATATATATATATATATATATAGTGTAATTACGCTACATACAGCTTGTTCCTAGCTCTCTTTCTATGAGGGAAGGATTGGTTATCATTGCTTCCTCGTAGACACGTAGAGTAATTATATCCATGAATTTGATCACCTTTATGATCTGAAACACCAAAAGTCACAATCACTGAAACAAAAGTAACACAAAAAATCTGTATTTTGGATATGTTATTTCAAGACCTTAATTCTTTTCCAATGTTCAATTTTTCAGGTGTCCTTTACGAAGTGGTAACACTACAAGTTCAATGCATTTCATTTTTATTGTAAGAGAATGACTTTTCGAGATGGAAACTACATTTGTACTTGTGTCATGGCTAATGAATTAGATTTTTTTTTGGGATTGAGAAAATTAATTTTTTCAAAAGCTGATGTGTCAAAAAAGGGAGTGCTTATGTGTCAAACTTGTGAGACTCAACTGAGTCTTTATATAATAGATTGTCATTCCTTAGTTTGTATTACAATTTCTGTAGAAATATAATAATATCATGTATAATGGAAAATACACTTTTCACATTATTGACCTCCTCTTGTTCTTTCTTTCTGCTCTCCATGATCATATAACTTTTTTTTTTTGAAAAAAATGTTACATATTATATTAAAAAAAAAACAAACTTTTTACAAACTATAATTTCGCACTGTTCGATCGAAATTTAGAAAAAATAGAGGTTGAAAACAGAGTGTGTTTGAACGTAAGCTCGGGTTAAGGAGCTCGTGTTGCAAACCACAATTGCAGACCATCTTCATACTTTCTCCTGCCGTCTCCTCTGATTATGCTGAGCCGATTTCGAATCACAATGTCTATCTTCTTGCTTAGGAGAATCTCCGGAGTTGGAGCCTCACCATGGCGTCGGAAATTTCTTTTGCACCAGATCGCGTGGATTGCTGCTTGGAACGTATACCTTAGGATGAAAGCCTTGGTCAAAGCTCCAGGGGAATGGATGACCAGATCAAGGATCTCATCCCACTTCGTCGAGAAATCAGAACCCATTAGACCTCTTACAAGCGTTTCCCATATTTTCCTGGTATACAGGCACTCGAAGAAGATGTGAACTCTGTCTTCCACCGGCTCACTGCCAAACGAACACCCTGTTGCGGCATTATTACTCCACCTCGCCATTCTGTCTCCTGTCAACAACCGGTTTTTCACTGCAAGCCAGGTAATGAAAGCGTATTTTGGGGTTGCAGAGGGAAACCAAATGCTTTTCAGGGGGTCCATTGAGCATTTGGTATCCTAATCTGTTCCCAAGTCGCTTTCGAGATGAACTGGGGTCTGTATATGTCACATGTTCCTCGTCACATTGCGACATCTTGTTCCTCGAGGATTCTAGCTCTTCTCTTTGCTTTGATTTCTTCCTCCACCTGTTTCAGACGACAATTTATGTGCCTTCTTCTTCTGTTCCCATCCATTACGTTCCCGAGAGATGCGTTAGGTGGGATTCCAAGATCAATGCATCCTCTTTTCCCAAGTTCGTCGAATAAATAACCCATGGAACTCCATTGATCAAACCAGAAGGAAGTTTTATACCCATCCCGAGGCTCAATCTTGTAAAAACCCTTCGCAATATCTCTATATTTTAGGATCTTCTTCCAAATCCAAGATCCTAAAGTAGTCGTGTCTTTTACTGCCCATAAGGAGTCTTTTGCAGGTGTTTCTGGTCTAGTTTACCCATAACGAGTCTTTTTCAGAGAGGAGTCTCCAGATGAGCTTCAGAACACATACCTTATTCACCACGTCAAGCCGTTTTAAATCCAGTCCGCCTTCAGATTTTGGTCGACAAACAGATTCCCAAGAGACCTTAGCTTTTCGAGCGTTCAGATCTTTCCCCGACCATAGAAAAGCAGCACAAATCTTATCGATTTCTTGAATACAGGCTTTGGGCAATCTGAAAGCAGCCATCCAGAAGTTTATGAGGCTATAAATCACTGACCTTATCAGCTGCAGGCGCCCTCCAAATGATAGTGATCTAGCGGTCCATGAGTTGATCTTTAGTTTGATCTTTTCGATCAGAGGCATGTAGTCTATTTTGTTCATCTTCTGGGTAAGCAAGGGGAGGCCCAGATACTTAACAGGCAGGACTCCTTGTTCAAAGGGAAATTCAGAAACAATCTCTACTCTAACATCATTGGCAATACCTGCCATATAGACTGTTGATTTCTCAATACTAATCTGAAGTCCAGAGTGCTTAGCGAAATCGTCAAAGACTGCCAGTGCTTCCAGTATAGAGCGCTTGTCTCCCTTTACAAAAATCAGCAGGTCATCGGCAAAGCATAGGTGTGTAAGAGCCAGAGATTCACACTCAGGGTGGTAACCCATTTTATTCTCTGCAGCTACTTTGTCTAATTTTTTGGAAAGTACATTCATGCATATCACAAAAAAGTACGGAGAGAGAGAACAGCCTTGTCTTAAGCCTCTAGAGCTACCAGAGTATCCTGCCAACTCGCCATTTAACTGAACTGAGAAAGAGGCTGTAGATATGCAGAGATGAATCCAATGGATGTACTCAGCAGGGAAATCCATTGCCTTGAGAACATTCACCAAAAAACTCCATTGGACTGAGTCAAAGGCCTTGGATATGTCTATTTTCAAAGAACATCTAGGGGAGACTGTATCCTTGTGGTAATTTTTAACTATCTCTGTGGCAAGCAGCAGATTTTCCATGAGCAATCTGTCTTTAACAAAAGCTGATTGGTTTGGAGCTATGAACTTGGGAAGAATGATTTTGAGCCTGTTTGCCAAGATCTTAGAAATGATCTTATAAAGGACATTACAGTATGAGATCGGCCTGTAGTCCCTCATGGTTTGAGCTTCTACCTTTTTTGGTATCAAGGCTAGGATCGTCGAATTGATGCCTTTTGGTTAGAAACCTGTTCGGAAAAAAGACTGAACTGCAACAGTAAAGTCTTTCCCTACCACAGACCAAGTATTTTTGTAGAATTCAGTGGTGTAACCGTCCAGTCCTGGGGAATTCTCGTTTGGCATTGAGAAGAGGACCCGCTTGACTTCTTTGTCTTTCACCTCATGAGTGAGAAGCATCTTATCTGCCTCTGCACATTTGAACCCAATTACTTCTTGTAGCTCGTCCACTTCCCATGGGGTAAAGTCTGCAGGTCTGTCATTTAGAAAATCCTTGAATATCTCACCGCTTCTGCTTTCATTTCCTCTGTTTTGGATACGATAGTACCATATGGGCAGGTGATCTTGCAGATTTTGATTCTGGTGGCTCTTGTTTTTATCGCATTATAGAATGCTTTGTTATTTTGAACCAGAATAGCTTTGCCTTCTGTCTCAGATATTTCTCCTCGATACAAGCTAGGTGATTCCATCTTTCATATGCAGTGCGTTCATTTGCTACAACCTGTTCGGTGCAAGAGATCATTGTTTGCTAACAGTAACGTTTGTTCCGAGCTACGTCCCTTCGGCGTTGCGCCGGGATGATTCGTTTGAGATGGACCGAATCAAGGTCTAGGAGGATGAAGCCCATGGGAAAATCCTAGGCGAAATGCAGAGGCGGTGGCCGCGCGAGGCGATAAGGAAATATTATGAAAATCTTTCCTGAAATTTTTGGCTAGGCGGTTTAGAGAATGAGTATAAATAGACGATGTGTACGATTCATTATGTAACTTTTTCACAACTCGAGAACAATAAGACTTAAACACTTTTCCAGCAAAATATCTTCTTTTGATCTTAGTGTTCTTGTGATAAATCTTAGAGATTTCGGATTCCTTAAGTTTTCTTTAACAAATTTTTGGTTATGCGAGTTTTGGCTCACACAATTTGACGCCGTCTGTGGGGAATTGAAATTTTCTTACTCAATATCGTCAAGAGCTAGAGATCCGAAGAACATGAAAACGACGCACCCAGATACGACGCGCGGAGAAGGACGCTCCACCATCAAACACGACAACGATAACTACTGAAGCCCAGGAGAAGATGCGAAACATGATGGCCACATTGATGAAGAAACTTGACGAGCAGGATAAGAGGAACGAGGCGATTACGGAGAGACTTGACGCGATAACGGCTGAAAGACGGCACCTGACTTGGAGAGCCAGGATCTCCGATCCGACAGATGGAGTCATCCGGTAGCGGCATAAGAAATCTCATGGCTCCGCCAATGTTCTGTCCCCTCGGTGAACAAACTCTCGCAGCGACCCGAGTCAACATGACCAAGCCGCCCCCACATTGCCGGAATTCAAGGCAACAAGGTGACGAGAAGGAGAATGACGTGATCGATGTGGACGCCCACCAAAGCGACGGAGCTAGAAACCCACAGCAAAGCGGCTCGGCTCGGCAGATTAGTCAGAAAGAACTCGCCTCGGCACTTAACGACATCCAAACTGACGAAGTCACCGACCTAACTCGCGACAGCAATCCAACTGAGGAAGAGGAAAATCTCCAATGGGTCGAGCAGGCGGAATACGAAGACGAGCTGAGGAGGGAAGACCAGGAGCGACCTCGCCCACCTAGGAGAATGACCTGCACGCAGACACAGGAGATCGAAGAATTGCGAGTGTCAATGGCTCGGATAGTGGCAGAGATACGCGTCATGAAATCTCAAGTGCATAACACGACAAGTGCCGTGCCGTAGATTGATCGAGGAAACCCAAAGAACCCCGTTCACGGCAAAAATCACGGAGGCTAGGATTCCCAAGCCCAGGAAAGTCAGAATCCCATTTTACGAAGGCACCACCGATCCGAATGCGTATATCACAGCATTTCGCATAGCAATGGGACGAGCCTTCAGAAAGAACGCTGCCAATCTGACCGAGCAGGAGAAGATGCCGGCTATTGTCTGCTATTCGTTAAACATCTCAAGGGAACCGCATTGGAATGGTTTTCAAGGCAGGAGCGCAACTCGATCAACAGCTTCCAGCAGCTCTCCGCTTTGTTCCTGAAGCAGTATTCGATGTTTGTGGACCGAAGAACTTCCGATGCTGACCTATGGACGCTATCCCAAGGACCAAACGAGCTGCTTCGGGATAACATGGCAAGATTCAAGGCGGTCATGTTAAAAGTAGAAGGAATAAGCGACAAGGCTGCGCTTGAAGCCCTGAAGCGATCCTTATGGTACAAATCCAAATTTCGACGGGAGATGGCGCTCAATACGCCACAGACAATTCATGATGGCTTACATCGATCATCAGATTTTGTCGTAAATGAAGAGGAAATTAAAAATCTGGACGAACAGTACAAAGCAACGAAAGCAGTGATACGGAGCTCAATCCTGACGCGCCTTTCAAGGAAAGGCAATCCCTCGAATAATACGACAATGCAGAATTCGGAAGAATCAAGGAGCGGAGGCGCCCACAGTTACCAAGTAGGCGCTGGACGCGGATGAGGAAAGCCGCACAACAACACTTGGGTGAGAAGGCCAACCAACTATGACGAGAAGGCGTTCTGCGAATATCACCAAACCTACGGGCACTCAACAGCGCAATACCAAACTTTGGGGGCAAAGCTCGCAGCTAAAATGGCAGCAGGATAACTCCAAAGCGCGGTGAATCTTAAGGACCTTGTCCCTGCCGAACCCAAGGAGGGATCCAAGCCGAATAGCGCCGGCAGAACCAACAAATCCGCCCCGACGAGGCGATAATACCAAGCGTGACAGGAGAGGCAAACCCGAAGAGCTATCCGAGCCTAGGCAAAGTATCAACATGATTATGGGTGGATCCCAATATTAACATGACAAAGTGTGCTCTATCAAAGCCTATCAGCGCCGAGCCGAAGCAAAAGAGAATTGGACCGAACCAACCGATCTCCTGAACACGGTGATCTCTTTTTCCAAGGAGGAAATGACAGGGATAGATAGGCTGCACACCGATCCACTGGTGATCGAACTGACGATTAGAGATTATGACTTTGCAAGAGTACTCATCGACACCAAGAGCTCCGTAGATGTTATATTTAGAGAGATACTCAGAAGAATGGGAATCGACCTCTCCGAGGTGACGGCTATCCCTAAGCCTCTATAACTATGGGCACAATCAGGCTCCCAGTGGTGGCTGGTGGAGTCACTAAGATCGTCAAATTCTCAGTCACCGACCACCCAGCAATCTACAACGTGATCATGGAAACTCCATGGATAACCGTAATGAGAGAAATCCCTTCAACCTATCACCTTTGTATCAAGTTCCCGACTCCAGCAGGCATCAAGACGATCTAGGGAAATCAGAAGGAGTCGCGAATGTTTTTCTGACGGAGCACAAATTAAGGAACCATGTTACCGACGCACGCGCGGATATTGATCGCAATAAGCTTAAGACGGATCGAGAGCCCGCGAATGAGCTCTCCAAAATTTTATAGCAATTACAGATCGCAGAGAGCCGCGAAACACGCACTGAGCCAGTATGTGATACGGTGGATTCGGTGTGCATAGACGAAGTGCATCCAGAGAGGCGCGTCGAGATCGGAGCCAAGCTGGAAGAGCCTCTAAAAAACAAACTCCTCTCCTTGCTCAAGGAGAATATCAACACTTTCGCTTGGAGCGCAGAGGATATGCCAGACATAAGCATCGACGTGACCTGTCACGAGCTAAACGTGGATCTGACCTTCAAACCGATCAAGCAGAAAAGGAGGAAGCTCGGCCGTGAACTAGTTTTCTTCTAGCAATTTCGTTTGTTTCCACTTGACTCCATTGGATAATCCAACACCACTTGTTTATCCTCAACTAAATATCTTATGCTATGATGATGAGTATCAATATGTTTGGTTCTTAAATGTTATACAAAGTTCTTAGATATGATGCACTTTTCCATCACATTTAATAAGCAAAGAATCAAGAAAAGTACCATAATCAGAGGCTATATGTTTTATCCACAAAAGTCAGAGTACAGCAACTCCACAAAGCAATGTATTTTGCTTCTACAGTGAACATATCCAACTAAGTTCTGATCTATGTCCAAAGTATAACTGATTCCAAAGTTCAAGATTCCTTTCATATATTTGATGATAATATGTTTCACTGCAGAAAACTGTGATTCTTCTCGATTGGATTATATCTTGCACAAACTCCCCTGCTTAAGAATAATCATGTATGTTGGCTCTAAGATATAGTAGGCTTCAAATCATCCTACACTACAACATTTCACTAACTCTTTTCCAGTCTCGTCCGTTTATAGTTTTGGAGTAGTCCTCTGACAAAGAGAGAAGAGAAAGTTGTATCTTCTTATTCCATCAATCAACGTATATATACATACAAGACTCTAGGGTATTCTAGATATGATTCTATCTAAAAGGAATATTAACATAACTGAATATATTATACAATATTTACATAAGACTCCCTAATACTTTCCCTCAAGTTGGAGCATGCAGATCACGTATGCCTAACTTGCATCTGAGATAAGAAAATTGCTTCGAGCCCAACGCCTTAGTGAAAATATCAGCCAGTTTCACTATAGTGCGGATATGAGCAGTAGCGAGGGAGCCATCGAGAAATTCATCTTGCACAAAATGACAATCTGTTTCAAGGTGTTTTGTCATTTCATGAAAAACAAGATTAGACGCTATCAGTAGAGCCGATTTGCTATCACAATGAAGGCGCATCGGTTGTGTATGTGGGACTCCAAAGCATGAAAGGAGTTCATGGTTCCATTTCAATTCCCTTACAGTGAACCCCATCGCTCTATACTCTGCCTCCGTCGAAGAACATGAAACTGTGTCATGCTTCTTCGTCTTCCACGCGAGAGGAGCGTTTCCTAACATAACAATGAATCCCTTCAATGATCTTCGAGTCATAGGACACGTTGCCCAGTCGGAGTCGCAATACGCTGTTATTTGTAAGTCAGAGTTCGAGGTTAAAAGGATCCCCTGACCGGACAGCCTTTAAGATACTTCACAACTCTTATCGCTGCTTCCCAATGCTTAGTACGAGGCTTTTGCATAAACTGAGCAAGCATATGGACGGCATAAGACAGTTCCGGGCATGTGTAAGTAAGATATACCAAATGACCAACCAACCAACGATACCTTTCTGAATCATGAAAAAATTGTCCTTCGTCGGTAGCCAGTTTGTGATTCTGTTCCATTGGAGTAGAAACAGGTTTTCTGCCCAACAAACCACACTCTTTAACGATGTCTAATGCGTACTTCCTCTGTGACAAGTAAAATCCTTTGGGTGACCGTGAAACCTCAATACCAAGGAAGTATTTCAATAGTCCCAAATCTTTCATATGAAAACATTGGCTGAGATATCCTTTAAACTTCTTGATAGCCTTAGGATCATTACCCCCAATCAATAAGTCATTGACATATATCACTACATAGAGTCTCATTGAGTCACGCACCAAGATAAATGATAACACCGTATTTTGACCACTTTTATAGATCGTTTAAAATACCTTTTCTATGTTTTTAATTGCTTTTAAGTACTTTTATTACATTTTTCTAGTATTTGTAGTTTCAAGACTCTTTTCAGGTAATTTAGAGAAAAGCTTAACAAAATGGATAGAAAACCAGTATTCAGCTCAGAGTCAAACCGTCAGACGTTCACCCCCAATTGAAGGCATTCTCACCGTCTGATCCAGCTCAAATTTGGAGATCTTAAAGATGGAAGTACCAGCTTTCCAGCACACTTTACAGATTGGCAATCCAGCGGTTCAATGAAAAGATACGCGAAGAGCAAGATGTCCCGTAAACCAGCCGGCAAGCGTTTCCACCCGCGGCCAACAGGCCATTCCCCGCGGTCACAACCACCGTGACCGCGGCCAACCACCCATTCCCCGCGGTCACAAACATCTCGACTGAGGCCAGCTAATTCCGACTTTGAAGGCCCATTTCTGAAACCCGTATCATTTTCCCAGCCTCAATTCCGGAACCCTAGACACCACAGAGTATTGGAGACTATAAATACATGTCATTTATGTCGTTTTTAAGAGAGAAGAAGAGAGACGAAATACTTTACAGAAATTTTACTTTAAGCTTTGTTTTTAGGTTTTAGGGAGAGAGAGATCTGTCTCTTGAACCCTTGTTCTTTCTTTTTCAATTTCGGTTTCTGTACTACTTTTTAATACTATGTTTTTGATTTCGTTTATTATGTCTGAGTAGTTTTATTGTTGGGTCTAAGGGATTTTCGATGGGGATATATATGTTCGGTGAGGATTCCATTGGCTATTGAGCCAAATCTTAGAACTTTGTCTTCTGAATTTGTTTTTACTGCATGAGAGTAGCGTCATGAACTACAATCTGATCCAGATGCTTGGTGACACGAAAGTGTTCATCCGGTGTAAGATCTAGTTTGGGAGAGCAAAACAAACATAGGAGTGGAAACCTACCTATGGGCGATTTGTGAATGCTGACGAGTCTTAAACATAATGCACCTCTTCTTTTCCAGGGTCAGACTGGAAACCTACTGGTCAGGGTTGAGAGAGATAGTTGTCTATGATCACGACAGTGGCGTATTCATACGTCCGTGACTCCAGTTCGAAAAGTTTAAGCTAAGATCTTATCAAATTTAATCTCTAGCAATGTTTTGAATCGTTCATACCCCTGAGAAAACTTCCCTGAACCCCAGCGCTTTCTTTTCTTATAGATTTTCACCGATTTTCATTCAAGCTTTAGTCTAGTTTCTTTACTCTTTCAATTGATTTTCACTTAGCAATTAGGTCTAGCCGTTTTTCTCGTTTTTATTCGTTTTCGTTAAGTTTAGTTATTAGATCATTTTAACTCCCGTATTTTCTCTTTAAGATTCGTTTTTACATTTTAAACATACCACCAAAACCCTCACAAAACTCGCCTGGTTCTAGGCTTCCTTACTTTATATTTCTTTCGAAGGCTGTTGCAGGAAAGATCCTTCTTCCCTGTGGATTCGATCCCTAAGTACTACAATCGATCAGCTGTGCACTTGCGGCTATTGATTTCATTTAGGGTAAAACTTGACAACCCTCACACACGACCACATCAATAAACAATGAATAATCTGGTATTTTTTGAACAAAACCATACCCTTTAAGCGCAGCCGTTAGCTTTGCAAACCAACATCTTGGTGCTTGACGAAGACCATATAGCGATTTCCTGAGACAGCACTCTTTTGTTTTATCGGTGGATTGAAAACCAGGTGGCAACTTCATATAAACCTCTTCACGTAAATCTCTATGTAAGAATGCATTATGCACATCTATTTGATGAACCTCTCAACCTTTAACTGCAGAAACCTTAAGGAACATGCGAACCATGGTCATTTTTACGACCGGAGCAAACGTCTCATCATAATCCAAGCCTTCAACTTGTCGGTTCCCATAGGCAACTAACCGAGCTTTATACCGTTCAACCTCACCATTCGACTTGTACTTAATCATGAAAACCCATCAGCATCCAATAGCTTTCTTATTCAGTGGGAGATCAGTAATATCCCAAGTTTGATTTGCCTCCAAAGCTTTAACCTCCGTAGAAGCTGCGTTTCTCCATCGTTCGTCCTTCATTGCCTCGTTAAAAGATGTAGGTTCATGTCCAGTAGTAATAGCTGCAAGAAATGCTCTATGCGAAGGAGAAAATCTGTCATAGTTCACGTAATTAACAATGGGATATGGGATCGTACCTGACTTCGATGACGCTGATGGAGTCGGGTGTGAAGAGAGAGATACGCGGTCACTATGGCACTGTGTCATATAGAGAATAAAACCATCAAGACGAGTAGATTGTGTACGTTCACGCTGATTCCGTCGTACTAGAGCAACCATGGTGTCTATTGGATGTGTCTGCTCCTCTAACACTGGTGTGATCTCTTCCACGAAATCATCACGTGAAGCCTCACTCTCCCTATCTTCGTCACTCCCCTTGTCTTCGATCACTGGTTGTTTTGTGTTTGCATTCAAATCAATAAGCTCACCATCAAATAAGACTCCTTGTTCTTGTAAAGATATCTGAGGCACCACCTTGTCCTGAGTCGTAGATGACCATGGGAAAACGTTTTCTTCAAATACTACGTCTCGAGAAACAAAGATTTCATTTTCCTCCATATCCCATTGATAACACCGTATTTTCACCACTGTTATGGATCGTTTTGAAATATTTTTTCTATGTTTTTTTATTGCTTTCAAGTACTTTTATTACGTTTTTCTAGTATTTGTAGTTCCAACACTCTTTTCAGGAAATTTAGGGAAAAGCTTAACAAAATGGATAGAAGACCAGATTTTCAGCTCAGAGTCAAACCGTTAGAAGTTCACCCCCGATTAAAGGCCTTCTCACCGTCTGATCCAGCTCAAATTTGGAGATATCAAAGATGAAACTATCAGCTTTCCAGTACACTTTACAGCTTGGCAATCCAACGGTTCAATCAAAAGATATGCGAAGAGCAAGATACCCCATAAACCATCCAGCAAGCATTTCCACCCGCAGCCAACAGCCATTTCACCACGGTCAGAGGCTACCCGACCGCGGCCAAGCACCCATTCCCTGCAGCCACGCACTTTCCGACCGCGGCCAGCCAACTCTGAGTTAGAAGGCCCATTTCTGAAGCCCAAAATAATTCCCTCATTTGGAAAAACCCTAAGTGACGCCCATAGATGTCATGAGCACTATAAATACATGTTTTAGGAACCCTAATTCATATCACCTCATATGCTCTTGTTGTTTTAGAATACTTTTTAAGTTTTAGCTTTTAGGGAGAGAGAGATTTGTCTCTTGAACCCTTGTTCTTTCTTTTTCAATTTCGATTATTGCTCTACTTTTTAATACTATGTGTTAATTTTGTTCATCATGTCTGAGTAGTTTTATTGTTGGGTCAAGGGGATTTTTGATGGGGATTCCATGAGCTATTGAAGCCGAATCTTAGAACTTTTTCTTCTGAATTTACTTTTACTGCATGAGAGTAGCGTCATGAACTACAATCTAATCCAGATGTTTGGTGACACGAAAGTGTTCATCCGGTGTCAAATCTAGTTTGGGAGAGCAAAACAAACATAGGAGTGGAAACCTACCTATGGGTGATTTGTGAATGCTGACGAGTCTTAAACATAATGCATCTTTTCTCTTCCAGGGCCAGAGTGGAAACCTACTGGTCAGGGTTGAGAGAGATAGTTGTGTATGATCACGACAGTGGCGTATTCATACGTCCGTGACTCTAGTTTGAAAAGTTTAATCTAAGATTTTATCAAATTTACTCTTTAGCAATGTTTTGAATCGCTCATACCCCGGAGAAAACTTCACTGAAACCCATCGCCTTATTTTCTATAGATTTACATTGATTTTATTTCAAGCTTTAGTTCATCATTTTCATTCTCTTAATCGATTTTCATTTAAGCAATTAGGTTTAGCGGTTTTCATTGTTTTTAGTCAATTTCATTAAGTTTAGTTATTAGGTCATTTTAATTCCCGTATTTTCTCGTTAAGGTTAGTTTTTACGTTTTAAAGACACCACCAAAACCCTTACAAAAATCGCATGGTTCTAGATTTCCTTACTTTATATTTCTTTCAAAGCTTTTGCAGGAAAGATCCTCCTTCCCTGTGGATTTGATCCCTAAGTACTACAATCGATCAGCTGTACACTTGCGGCTATTGGTTTCATTTAGGGTAAAACTTGACACCCTCACCACACGACACATCACCCATACTCGCCACCCTTTCTGTCCAAAAGGATAACCCATAAATGCACATCATCGACTTTTTCCCCCAAATTTATCTTTGTCTCGCAAGATGTTTCGTGCAAAACATAAGCTCCCAAACACCCGAAGAGAATCATAGTTCGGTGCTACCCCATATAGTATCTCAAAAAGAGTTTTCCCATCTAGTAAACTGGTTGGAGTGCGATTAATAAGATGACATGCTGTCAAAACACACTCACCCCAAAACTGTATCGGAACACTAGCTTGAAACATCAATGATCTTACGACATTGAGATTGAGAGGAATTTCCTCTGGTTCAAGCCGTCACAGTGAAGCCAACTGCGTCGGGAGCAGTCTCTTTATTTTTTGTCATCATCAGTTGTCTCTCTTCGCGGACAATGCGCTGATAGACCTGTGTGAGTTAGGAAGTGGCTCCAAGCTCCGAATAGTAGAGCGCACAGTCCCAAACCTCTCTGTGTCCAATCCCGTAAGAAACGTATAAGTCGTTCTTCTTCACGATTTTCCTCAAGTTGTGCTTTAAGTTCACTACAAGAGCACGTTCTTATTGGTTTGTATATCGTCAACTCATCCTACATCTTCTTCAGTTTTCCGAAATATACCATGACAGAGTCTCCATTTTGTTGGCATTTAGCGGTATCTGCTCTAAGCTCGCTGATGCGCGGCCCGTTTCCAACCGAGAACTGCAGTTTTAAATCGTCCCACAGCTCCTTCACTTCATCCACCATCGAGATCAAGATCTTAAGATTCGGCTCAATTATGTTCATAATCTATGCCACCAACATCGAGTTCACCACCTCCCACTGCTCAAGCTCCTTCGTCGCAGTAGGTTTCTTAACGGTACCTTCAATAAAACCCAACTTTCGTTTTGTACGCAAGGCATTCCGCACATGCTTCGCCCAATCTTCGTAGTTTTCCCCTCTTAATTGTACCGTCGTGATCAAGTCACCCGGTCTGTCCGATGGATGGAGATAAAACGGTGACAACATCACCTCATTTGTTGTCATCGAGCCACTCACAGCGCCTTCCGCAGCTGCTTTTCCTCCATCGTTTTTGCCACCATCGTTTTTCGTCATCGTTCTCTTCTTTGATCTCTTTGAGTGTTCTTTTTTTTTAGGGTTTTCTATCACCTTGGCTCTGATACCATGACAAAGAGAGAAGAGAAAGTTGTATCTTCTGGACTCTTGAGTGATTAAAGAGGATGTAATTCTTTCATACCATGCACGTGAGGCTTGTTTTAGACAATACAATGCCTCTTCTAAGTTGTAAACATGATGAGGATAAGAGAGATTTTCAAATCATTCTTTGGTTGTTCAACTTAAATCTCTTCTCGTATGAATTCATTTAGGAAAACAATTTTATCATCCATTTGATGCAGTTTCACTACAAGAAAAAGCTCGATTTCCTACAAAAATTATCGTAAAAAAATCGTAGGATATTGGCTTTTCTTACTATTTTCTTGCCAAAATTTTTCGTAACTTCGAAAATTGAAAATGGTAGAAAAATAATAGGAAATTTTCTATGAAATTTTTGGTAGGAATATTTCGTCATAAATTTTGGTAAGAAAATCGTAAGAAATTTTCGATTGTTCTATTACCATTTTTCTACGAACTATTTTCTACCGTTTTCATACGAACTATTTTCTACGATAATAATAAAAATATTAATTAAATTAATTAAAAATTAAATTAATTCCCAAAATTAAATTTTAAAATTCCAATTATAATATATAATTTAAAAAAAAAATCGAATATATAAATTCTAATTATAATTTTTTCTTTTTTCTGGTAATTAAATATATTAATAATCATCCCAAACTGGGAATTGGAGCTGGTTTACAAAGTTAGTAACCGAAGTAAAGAAATCGAACCAAGTGAAAGAGTAAAATGAAAGAAATCGGGATTCGAAACCCAAGCAAAAGAAATTTCATATCTAAGCAAAGGAATAATCTATCTATATATTCTATTAAAACAGAAGCATTTTCAGTGCTTACATCTAAACATCCCTATTTCTTTTTCTTTTTTAAATCTGGTTGGATACATGTTTAACATTATCCCAATTTGCTGCAATATTATTAAAATATACATTTTATTTTATATTTATATTTAATTCTAAAAATAAAGATATTAATTCAGATTTCTTTGGATTTTCTTAAATATAGATTATATTAATTACCAAAAACTATAAAATTTCAAATATTTAAAAATAATTAGACTAAAATTCAAATATTTAAAATTAATAAATTAAAATTCAAATATTTATAAATATTTATAATATACAATAGTATAAACAGACGGGTTAAGATTTTTTTTTTATAATCATTATCTTTTGCGGGTAAATTTTTCAAAAAAATACAAGATAGTGGATAATTCGAAGTATATTTAAAGGACGAATTAACCCATTTTAACACTCTTTAGTATATCATGTTATACTAATATACACCATATGGCAAATTCATAAAAAATATAATATTTTACATTTTTGTTAGATACCAAATATTACTATCATTTAAAATTTACAAAATCACATAATCAAAAAAGTCTTTAGTTAAAATTTAAGTCAAACTATATTTGTTAGTTTTTGGTTTTATTTTTTTCTCTACCCAACTATTACATCACATGTGGCTAGTTCGAAGAAATGATCCGAGAACCATCCTCGACCGGCTCGGTATGATTGATTTGAGAAAAAATAAATACTCTTGTTCGGACTTCTTTTGCAAGACTATCCTTCCGGATATTTAGAATTCTAGGGACATAAGATATAATGAATTCTGAATAGCTCTCTCGAAGAATACGGAAATATTCCAGCTCTGTCATTAAGGACAACCGATCTGCTGGAGATCCAGGCATGCTCACAAGGTCCGAACAATCGGTCTGAAAATGAACCGAAGTAATTTGTCTCTCTCTCAAACATGACATAGCCCATAAGAGGCAATCCATCTCAGCATGAAGAGCCGAGAGGCTTATCCGACATCCCTATAGTCCAAAAATCTCATTTCCCCTGCCATCCTCCAAAGTCCACCCGAGGCCGCTAACCGGTCCATGATTGATTCAAGAAGTATCAATCTGGCATATCGGGATTTGTCAGTATTTGGTTTATATAACATTTTTTACTGCAACAAAATTTCACAAAAACAATGTATAAAAATTTGTTACTTTTTACACAGTGTCTATTAAAATCTAATTGACATAACGGTTAGAAATATGGTATAAATATTAAAACACATTATTACATAACAAATCAACAAAGTATAATAATCTCTCTAAAAACCTAAAAATCACAAATGCAACATATTTGAATCAATAACACTTAATTAGATCTTATTTCTCATTCTCATTTTGTTTATTTCAAAACTTAATCTACCAAAAAACTCTGCCTACAAAAATTTATCTTGCGAAAAGTATAGCTTAGTTTGGAAATATAATACAGTAAAACTTCTATAAATTAACATTCGATAAATTAATAATCACTATAAAATTATAAATTTATCTGGTCCCAAGTCGGGTCAATGTAAAAATATATCAAATTCGATAAAATAATAAGATAATAATTTTTTAAAAAACCTGTATCTAAATATATGGTTCCAACAAAAATATAAATTAATAATCATAAAAATAAGGCAAATATATCTAAGGCAATCTATTAAAATATGACTTTATTGTTGTTTGTCTTTACTGAAAGTTGGAATCTCATTGGAGTTCATCTCTAATTTTTCTGATTGCATAACAACTCCTGGTATTGGCTTCTCGCGAAACTGTTTTCAAAGGTTCCACAGCCTCGTCTTCAACTTCTTCATCAACATTAAGGACAGTAGAGACAATTTCACAAAATAAATCAATAAAATAATTAAATTTCACATACACACTTTAAAATTATAAATTCAACATAAACATTTAATTAAATCAGATAATCAAAATTTAGTTTATAAAGATCTAAACTCCGTGCGGACGTACGAGTTTAGAATTTAGTTCTGAATTGAATTTGAGCATAGATCCGTCGTAACCAAGTGCTGAGAACTCTCATCAAGCCTCCGACATCCGATCATACCAACTGAACTCTCGATCCGGCCAAGAGAAATACCAAATCGACCGACAACAACATGAGAGAAGAAACCTTGCACACCTGTCGTCATCGTGAACCGCTTTGGCCGCGTAGGTCAGAGAAGAGCACTGCGAAATCTCCCTCAACATGTAGTGCCACCCACCTAGCCGCCGCGATGATTTCTGCTACCGCGCCGCAGGTTATACTCCAGACATCATATCTTCTTCTCCGTTCTCGTTCGCTGCCGCCCTCTAGCAGCTCTCGAGCATTCCTCCGGCGTTACCACGACCTTCGGGATGCTTGTGATGCTTTCCGATATGACCATGACCAGCGCTGATGGCTGTCGCGAGACGAAGATGGAAGCTTTAAAACCCTAATTTCAGAGACGAAGACAGCTGCCGCGAAAGGTGGAGAAAGATATTGGGAACATTTGGAGGCTTTAATACCCTAAGTTCACCATTGTTGTATTCCTGGGCCACATATTTGGGCTTTTACCGGCCCAACTAATAGGTAGACGTTTAAAACATAAAAACATTCTAATCAAAGAGACCTTGACTTCTTATTTTTTAAGATATAGAAGAAGTCCAACGTTTTTAATCAAACAAACTTGATTTAAATGACTATGTTGGGATTACAACTCATATGCAAAGGCCTAAAAGAAAATAGTTTTGTCTTCTTCATAATTCGATTAATTGATGTGCATGGTGTCAGGGTGTCACGTTTTACCCTAATGAAATCAATAAACTGCAAGTGCACAGCTAATCGATTGTAGTAAGGGAAAGAGGATGTTTTCGTGCAAAAGCATTCGAAATAAATATGAAGTAAGAAAGAGAAGAACTAGTTGATATTTAAAAGGGTTTTCGGGTGTCACTAAAACGTAAATCCAAAACTAAACGGGAAAAAGATGAATCTAATGAAAACAGGAAATAACCTAATGCTAAAAATTTAATAAAAATCGGCTGGGAATGAAAAGTAACCTAATGACTAAAAGCTTGAATGAAAATCGATGTAAAACAATAAAAACGAGATGCTGGGTTTTCAGGGAAATTATCTCTGTGGTATGAACGATTCAAAACATTGCTAAAAAGTAATTTAAAAGATCATTGCTAAAATTTTTAGAACTCGAGTCACGAAGGTATGATTATGTCACTCTCGTGATCAGAGCCAAGTATCTCTCGCAACCTTGACCACTAGGTTTCCACTCTGGCCTTGGAAGGGAGAAGATGCAAGCTTGCATAAGACTTATCAACATACACAGCTCAACCACAGGTAGGGTTCCACTCCTATGCCAAAATTGCTCTTCTCAAACTAGATTTAGCTTCTAATGAAAAATTTTGCAACACTACGAACCTAAATTAGATTATAGTTTATGACGCTACTTCCATGCATTAAAAATAAGTTCAGAAGAAAAAGTTCTAGGATTCAGCTTTAATAGCTAATGGAATCCTCATCGAACATATATAGTCTCCATCGAAAATCCCTTAAACCCAATAAGTAAATTACTCAGACATGATTAAAGAAAGCAAAAACATTGTATTGAAAAGCTGTATTGAAATCGATATTGAAAAGAAACAAAGAGGGTTCAAAAGATAGATCTCTATCTCTCTAAACCTAAAACAACTCTAAAGAATGAAAAATACTAAAAACTCAAAAAGTATTCATAAGCATACGACTTAGGGTTCTTAAAACATATATTTATAGTGCTCAAGTCATTTATGGGATCACTTAGGGTTTCTCCAAATGAAGGAATCAATTTGGGCTTGGAAATGGGCTTCTAGGCTGAATAAACAATTCTCTGCGGTCAGAGGAGACGTGACCGGTGTAAAATGGGTGCTGGCTGCGGTCAGGAATGTTTGTCGGCTGGTTGATGGGACATCTTGCTATTTGCGTAACTTTTGATTGAACCGTTGAATTGTCTTGGTGTCAAGTGTGTTGGAAATATAATTGTTTCATCTTTAAGGTCTCCAAATTTGAGCGGGATCAGAAGGTGAGAAAGTCTTCATTTGAGGGTGAATTTCTGACGGTTTGACTCTGAGCTGAAAATCTGGTCTTCTATCCATGTTGCTAAGCTTTTTTTTTTAAGTTTTCTGAAAAGAGTCTTGAAACTACAAATACTAGAAAACCATAATAAAAACACCTAAAAGAAATAAAATTTATTAAAAAGTATTTAAAAACGATCCATAAAAGTGGTCAAAATACGATGTTATCATTAATTATTTAAATAGTTAAAAAAAAACTAGAAAACCATATAAACACCACAAAAAAAATTATCTAAATGTTCATACAGAATTCTTATGATTTTTCTACAGATAATATTTCGTCAAAAATGCGTAGAAAATTTTCGACGAAACACCCACCAGCATAACAGTCAATTGGGTCTTACCACTTTCCTTCCAAATTTTGACCAAATTTTTTATGAATATAAATATAGTAGGTTATTGGTAGGAAATATCCTACCATTTTGTGATGCTTTATTTTGGTAGAAAATTCTTACCAATTTTCAATTAGTTTTATTTTTCATCATAATTGCGTAAGAAATTGATAATAACGATTTTCTACCAAATATTTCGTCAAAATTTTCATAGGAATATGAATATTTTCTTATAGTGTTTAAAATTTATGTCACATGTCACATGATAATACTAGCAAGAATCAAATAGATTCAAGTCTTGCTACAGGAACAAATGTCCCATTAAAATACACCCGTCAATTTGAGTGTATCTCTGAACCACAAGTCTTGCCTCCTTTCTAGAGTTATTATTTTCTTCAAAACTATTACTTTAAAATATTTTATCCCAATTATATTCACTTAAAAAAGTCATGGAACTAATATCCATACTTCATTTCTTGATTTTTTTTCTTTTTTCTATTGAAAAAATAGCTGATTAGAGAATCTCTTATGGTACATTGCCTTTAAATTTTATCTTTAGAGTGAAAGTCTCTCTAATTTTTTTACTCAATTTTTTCACTTGAGAGTTCATATATTAGATAAAAACAAAAAAATAATCATAAAAAGTGATTATATTAGAATATATAAATTTTCAGTTTTTATTTGTATTGAATATAAAAAAAATCGGATATCTAGAAAATTTGAAAAGTTTCATTTTATATAAAACACAAGATATTAGTATCTTTTAAGAGTAAAATAGATCACATAATTAGATATGTTGGACCAAATTATAATGAAGCTCAATGTCTCATCAAAAATTGTAAACGAGTGTGAAATGAAATGGGCCATAATATGTGTGGTCTAGTATAAGTGATGACATGTCAAAACTCTCACATTGGAAGTTTGAAAAACTTTGGAATAGTATAAGAGCACCATTAAGGGGGTCTCTTCACCTCGTTTCTTAACATTTTTTATTATTAAAAATGTTAAAAGCATTCAGATTTTGTAAAAGACATTTCTTAAATAGGAACGATAAGATACGGTTTTTAGTGCAACGTGTCCAATTTCTCTCTTTCTCTTCCTTAAACACAATCTCTTATTTCATTTTGATATTATAATAATAAATAAGAAACCCAAATGAGTTGTTAGCGTTAATGATGCTCTAAATATAGTAATGTCTTTGTTCAAATAGTCTGTGAAGGAGAACAAAGAGTCGGACTCGAATATTGGATCTTGGTGAAATATGGGTTCAGATCCACTAAAACATGTTCTTTTTGAAACGATTTTTCGTTGAATGAGTTCAGTAAAAAAAATTCTTTTGCGAAGCAGCGCTGTTTTCGCTGCCGTCCCTTTCTTCTCCTCCGCGACCCTGCTTGCGCTGCTGTCCCTTTCTTTTTCCCTTTCCTCCTTGTGTTGCCAATTACTTCACCTCCTCTGCTCTCGCCGTCGCTGCTCCTCCTCTCCTTTGTCCGCCGTGCCCGTCTCCCTTTCTCTCCTTCCTTAGCTGCGAGCCTCCAGCCGCCAAGTCTCCTCCTCCTTTCCAAACCTTCCTCCACGCCGAGAAGCTTCCTCCACCACCAAGATGTGCCAGATGCCGCCGCCACCATTCCTCCTCTTCTTCCAATGACGAGTTCCCTGTCCCACCGTGTTGCTTTCCTCCTCCTCCTCTTCCGCAAGAGCAAAGGTGAGGGCTTGTTACTATTCACACTCCTTCATACATATGTTTTAATGATGTGATTAGCTTATTCTTAAACTGCTGTTAGTTTTATTGTTAGGTTGTGTTGTTGTGCTTTTATGAATTGTTGATGTGTTTGATGAGTTAGCTTATTAGAATTGATTGAATGTTGGTGATGGTTGATGTTGATGTTTTGATTTTAGATTCATAAGTTCCTTTGGTCCTGCTTGACAGCCTCGAACTTAGATAGCATCCTCGGTAAGAATAAAAATTGCTTGTTTAGTATCGAGTTAGGTATGCCTATAGGGGTCATCAGTTCTCAATGTCGGATGGTTATGCAAACCACAAGATTGTCTGTGTAACAAAAAAATAAAATAAAATGGTGGCAGTACGGCTCAGAGTCCTTTAAACAGGAGGGTGGTTGTCACGTGTGGCAGATCGATTTGGGATTGTATGTTATCCTCTGTAGAGAATTTTGCTCTTGTGTGAAAACATTTTGTAATTGTGAAATGATAATTAATCGATTGAAGATCGATGATGTTATCGGTGAGTTTGTCGATTGATTTGGAAATGAAATAAATGAGAAAAAAAATTAAAATAGATATTTATAAGCATATATTTATACGTACTATTTTCTTGACCGTGTTTTAGGTTTAAACTTTTTATATCTTAATTCATATTATGTCTGGAAATGATAATCAGATCTCCTAAGACTCGTCCTCACTGAGTAATTCTAATTACTCATCTCTTTGTTCCCTTTTATCTTTTCAGGGTAGCTTGGATCATTTCATCTAGTTGTTGTTGTTGTTGTTGTTGTTACACGGGCGTTATGGACTAAACCTGATGGCTAACTAAATAAGGTTAGACCATCAATCTAACATGCCTGATTCCTCGGTTTTCTAGGAAGCCCGGGATACATGTGTTACACTCAATCTCTTCTTCCACTATATATATATATATATATATATATGAGTTATTTTTCTCGTTTTACAGACGCTCTTTAATCTTTTCTCTTACGAAATTATCAGCAAACTCTTTCTCTCTTTGTTATTAGTAAGTATTTCTTTGTTTGAGAGTATCATGTGAAGGAATATTTTCCTACATCAGAAGTTGGGATGAGACAACACTAATATATAAAGGAATTGGGCCAATCCACTCATTGCCAATTGGTTTTGCTTTGGAAGTCCAGGAAACCTAATATGGTATCAGAGCTAAAATCCAATCCGAACACACGCAGCCACATTCTCTACCTAAATACTTGATCTGACCTAAAAAAATTAGTCGTGATCATTCTATTATCTCGGCCTGACCCAAAAATTCGTCTGGCCAATCTAACCTAAAATTAATCATAAATTAGAATTCTTTCGAGAAAAATGGCTAAAAGAACCATCATCTCGAGGGGGCGTGTGAAGAAATATTGCTTCATATCGGAAGTTGAGATGAGACAACACTAATATATAAGGGACTTGGTCCAATTTACTCATTGCAAAATGGTTTTAAGTAGGAAATTTAGAAACTTAACATGGTATCAGAGCCCATATCCAATCTGAACATATGCAGCCCCATTCTCTACCTAAATATTCGATCCACCTATAAAAATAAATTAGTCTTGATCGTTCTACTACTTCGGCCCGACCCAAAAATTTGTTATTAGTAAGTATTTCTTTGTTCGAGAGTATCATGTGAAGGAATATTGTCCTACATCAGAAGTTGGGATGAGACAACACTAATATATAAAGGAATTGGGTCAATCCACTCATTGCCAATTGGTTTTGCTTTGGAAGTCCAGGAAACCTAATTTGGTATCAGAGCTAAAATCCAATCCGAACACACGCAGCCACATTCTCTACCTAAATACTTGATCTGACCTAAAAAAATTAATCGTGATCATTCTATTATCTCGGCCTGACCCAAAAATTTGTCTGGCCAATCTAACCTAAAATTAATCATAAATTTGAATTCTTTTGAGAAGAATGGCTAAAAAAACCATCATCTCGAGGGGGCGTGTGAAGAAATATTGTCTCATGTCGGAAATTGAGATGAGACAACACTAATATATAAGGGATTTGGTCCAATCTACTCATTGCAAAATGGTTTTAAGTTGGAAGTTTATGAAACTTAACATGGTATCAGAGCTCATATCCAATCTGAACATACGCAGCCCCATTCTCTACCTAAATATTTGATCCACCTAAAAAAAAAATTAGTCCTGATCATTCTACTACTTCGGCCCGACCCAAAAATTTGTCCGATCAATTTAACCTAAAGTTAATCCTAAATTGGAATTTTTTTGAGATGAATGGTTAGAAGAACCATGCATCATCTTGAGGGAGTGTGTGAATAAATTTTGTCCTACATCAGAAATTAGGATAAGACAACACTAAAATATAAGGAACTTATATCAATTGACTCATTACAAATTGATTTTGAGTTGAAAGTCCCAAAAACTTAACATATCATAGAATAAAGTTTGATGGATCTGTGTTTCCAGTGCTAGCGAAAATAGATTACAGTGGTTGTATTATGGTACTCTTGAATCTTAGATTCTCATCGCATTACAAGTAATTCAAAGAGTTAAAAGAAAAAATCTATAATCTTCCCTCCACTAGTTTCTCTTCCCTTAACGTTTTTTTTTAATTCGTATTTTAATAACATTTTCTTAGTTGTTCTATTTTTTAGTTCCTACACACGATATACGTGAAAACAAAGCAGATTACATAATACTAATTTTTTCAGGACATCTGTTCGGTGCCCAACTCTAGTTTGTAGAAACAAACAATAAACCCAGCCTGTACTTGTAGTTACCCTATTTCATTATTCTAAAGTTGTCACAATTTCATATAAAATACTTTTTTATTATTTATTTTTCTTTTTCTTTAAAATGAATTAGGGAGACAAATAGTAGGAACAGTAATTCCTTTTTCTATACACGAAAATAAAATAATAACCTCTACTGTGAATGTAAATTCCACGTCACACACTAACAATTTGTTTCCTTCTGACAAGAAACAACAACATATTAAGGACAAAAGGTAAAAACCAAATCAAGAATCCTAAACCTTATCATCACGATCAACGGCGCTTGAGTTCTTGCAATGAGCAATGGCCGCTTGAATCGCTGCTTGCAGCTCTTCCATGGTGCTATCACTTGACGATGACGACGTGGAGGCAGAGCTCGACGAGAGCCCCGCGGTGGACACACAGAGATGGCCACTATTTGTCGGCGATGTTCTCATCGACGCCGGAGCCGAGAATAACTCGCCTCTCCTCGCTCTCATCAGATCTCTCGATCCATTAATCATTGTTTTGCTGTTTCCTTTCGAATCCATTATAGAGGAAGAGAACGAGTAAGAAGAAGTCTGCCTTCTGCTCCTGAACTGCATGCCGTTTCCTCTTCTCTGAAACAACATCCTTATGTACTTCTTGACTGCGTGACTTAGGTCTAAACTAAGTTTCTTCTTCTGCTGCTGGTTTTGTTGTTGCTGCTCTTGTCCTCGGTCGTTGCCTTCATACCCTTTTCTCCATTTCGATAAACCAAAGAGAGAAAATGACTTTATGGGTTTGGTTTTAACTCGATTCTCACTGTCGAATCTCTGGGACTTATCGTCGGTATTGCTATTCTTCAGCTCCATACTGTTGTTGTTGTTGTTGTCGTCGTTTGTGGTGGGGAGAGTGGTGGGCTGGTCAGGTAATATATCTTTGACAGGGAGGGCAAATCCGTCATTATACGAACCGGTGGAAGTTCGGGGAGAGACAGGGAGGTGAGAGAGAAGATGGAGAGGGAGAAGATGGCCGTAGAAGAAGATCTCATCGGCAGGAGACAGATCGACAGCGAATGGATCGGTTTGTTGGTAAGACGGTGTCGTTTTGGTTGGGTTTCTGAGTGTAGGGCTAATGATTTTGGAGGAAGAAGATAGAGGTTGGAGAGAGATGGTGAAGGAGAAGTCATGAGAAGGTGAAGAAGAAGTGGATGATATTGGTGAAGCTTCTTGTTTAGGGTTTTGCTTTTCAGAAAAAGTTTGAGAACTGTTCTTCACCTGCTGTAGATGGGTTTCCATGATGATTGAGGAAGGAAAAAAGAAAAATCAATCAAAAAGTGAAAAGGGATTTTTGTGTTGATCAAAGGATATGATGGTATAAAATAATATTATTATTATAGGTTCAGTCTTGAGACTTTCAGTAAAGTGGGGTTCTTTGTTTTTCATTTTTTTTATTTTTGTGTTTATTGTTATTAGTATTTTTCCGGTTTTCCTGTAAAGGTAGAATATGACAAAAATATGTTTAGAGGAAAAGATAAGGAAGCCGTGGAGAGAGACGACCAAAGGGGGTGAGAGAAAAAAATAAAGAATGGTCAAAATACAATTATAGAAGGCTAATTATGTCGTGTAAGAAAAGAATATAATGCCAAGAATAATATGTCAGAGGGGGAGAACATTCGTTTTAATGTGGGGATTGCATCTTGCCCATAATATTCATTAGCTCGATTCATTATATATTAGAAGCTGGTTTGTTATGGTATATGAGAATGTCTGTTTAGAATTTTGAATTTGGCTATATGGGCCTGACCCAAAATATATATTGTTAGAGATGTGTAAACCAAATGTAAAATTTATAGATTAAGGATTATCATTTTGGTTTAGTTTATAAAGTGTGATCGGTTTTGGTTAAATGGATTTCGGTATTAGATTATAAATTATGAACAAAGAAGTTATATGCATAGAGATTAATTTAGTTATCATTTGTATTCTAAGATAGGCTGAATCAAATGACAAAATATGAAACCGGTTAAGTGATGATTTTTGGATTTGGTTATGGTCTCTATCTCATGTATGTTTAAAAGTATATATATATATATATATATATATATATAATTTGGTCAAATATATACTATGAAGTGAGGAAGTATATAAGGTGGAGACAAGTGTAATAAAATTTAGTGAGTAAGCTATTATGAGCTATGTGGCAGCCATGAAGAAAATTAAGGTATGTCATACATGTGTCTGCTAGTGTGGCAAATGGAGAGGAAATTAGGGAGTTTTGTCTTCAAGCTAAAGGAAACTTTATAGATAAAGTTTGTGCTCTTGCTCTTCTATAAATAGATGCATCCAGCTCCATCTAAAGGGCAGCTTTAGTCATTTTAGTTTTGACAAAAGATAAAACTCACTCTTTCTTAAAACATATTTCTCTCTATTCTCTACACAAGCACCCATCTCGGTTTTCGATGTAAACGGTACGACGATTTTACATCGACAAAGAAGTTAGGTGAAGAACATTTAAAACATGTTTACCTAACAAATGTAGATGAAAGATTTTATCGCATAATCGACGTAAAATCTTCGTAATATTATTGTTGAATGTAAAATCATCGTAAAAAGTCGTCGTAAAAGCGTCGTAAAGCTCGAAATGTTCCTATAAATAGATCTTCATTCCTTCTTTCAATCACAACACATCATCATTCAAACATAAGAGCATCATCATCCTGGAGACCCATTGTATGTCTCTTAAATTTTAGTATAGGGTTGTAAATCCTGATATACTGGGTTGTCCATTGCTGGAAACCCGAATTAGTAGTTATTTACTTTGAAAAAAAAGAAGTAATAATATTAAAAGGTTTACTTCATTCACGTGACTAGACGTGACACAAGAGACCAGCTCCTTTATTGTCTAATCAATAAAAACAGATAGTATTTTGAGTTTATTTCAAGATGTCTATATACGAGCTAAGAAGCTGGATGTATATGCGTAAAGATTCAGATGGGGCGTTGACAGAAGAGTTCAAGAACGGGTTAGAAATATTTATGTATCAGGTTACAAATATGGAGAGAACGAAAGATAGCGGAAAGATGTTTTGTCCTTGTTTGAAATGCAAGAATACGAGGTATACACTAACCAAAACTGTGTGGACGCATTTATTAAATAGAGGGTTTATGCCACAATATTTTGTTTGGTATCTACATGGAGAAGGATATGGCAGTAATACTCATGGGAATGCTGGTAGTAGTAGTAATTATCAAAGTCATGTTGATTTTGATGAATCGAATTATGGTCATCAGCCTAATCAGTATCAATCTGATCAAAATGTAGATCATGATAGGATGCATGAGATGGTGACTGATGCATTTCATGAAACGCATACTGGTAATGCTGTTGAAGAACCTAATGTAGATGCCAAACGATTTTATGATTTGTTAGACAATGCTAATCAGCCAATCTAAGAAGGATGTAGAGAAGGCCTGTCTAAATTATCGTTGGCAGCTAGGATGATGTCAATTAAAACAGATCATAACCTGGCTGAGGTTTGCATGGATGGTTGGGCTGATCTTCTGAAAGAGTATCTACTAGAGGATAACTTGGCAGCGGCAACATACTATGAAATACAAAAGTTGATTTTTAGTCTTGGTTTACCTTTTGAGATAATAGATGTATGTGTTGACAATTGTATGATTTTTTGGAAAGATGATGATCAGCTGGAGGAATGTCAATTTTGCCAAAAACCAAGATACATGCCGCAAACTGGTGGGCGTAAAAGGATACCGTACCAACGTATATGGTATCTCCCTATAACTGATAGGTTAAAATGGATTTATCAATCTGAAAGGACAGCTGCATCAATGAGATGGCATGCGGAACATACACAAGTAGATGGAGAAGTTGTTCATCCATCAGATGCAAAGGCATGGAAACACTTCAATATGGTATACCCAGATTTTGCTAAGTTCAAACGGAATGTCTATCTTGGTCTGTGCAGTGATGGTTTTAGTCAATTTGGTATGTCTGGTAGACAATATTCATTATGGCCAGTAATCCTAACTCCTTATAACCTTCCTCCAGATTTGTGCATGCAAAGGAAATTTCTTTTCCTAAGTATTTTGGTTTCAGGTCCCAATCATCTGAAGTGAGCTCTCGATGTATTTCTGCAGCCACTCATACATGAGTTGAATCAGTTATGGTATACTGGCGTTCGCACATATGACTATTCTACGGGAAAAAATTTTACTATGCGGGCTGTGCTTATGTGGACAATAAGCAATTTCCCCGCTTATGGTATGCTATCAGGATGGACTACACATGGGAGGCTATCTTGTCCTTATTGTCTTCATCGAACTGATGCGTTTCAGCTAAAACATGATAGAAAAACTTGTTGGTTTGATTGTCACCGGAGGTTTTTACCGGATAACCATCCATATCGGAGGAACAAGAGGTTATTTATGAAGAACAAAAGTGTACATGTCCCTCCACCCGTAAATTTAACAGGAGCTGATATACATGCGCAAATCGATCATTGGAGGGCAGAGGAAACAGTAACGCGTGGGGGAAACTGGCACACTCCTGCAAATATTGTATTTTTTAATTTAATTTAATTTTAACTTTATATTGTATTTTGTAACATAATTTATTTAAATATTTTCAGGTTGCCCCTAAGAAAAAGGGGCGGGTTTTAGGGATGGGATCCATCCGTGATACCCCGGCCGCTACGGCAACTGGTCATGTCCGGGCGCCGGATCCGCTTATCTGCCAGGAGATCGATCAGATGCGGACCCAGTACAAGACGAAAATCGACCAGCTGTACGGTCTCTTCGAGATCATGGGGGCCGACAACCCGGTGCTCATGGCGCAGTTGGACAGGCTGCGGGCTGATGGAGTTTTCGGATCGTCTGCAGGGTCATCTTCTAGGAGGCAACCACCGGTGCAGACAGACGAGGAGATGTTCCGGTCTCTCGGGGTTGATCCTCTTAGAGCCGGAGATCAGGCGCCGGAAGCCTCTAACCAAAGACCCGGGGATCAGGCGGGGGAAACCTCTACCCGAAGACCCGGCAAAGAACATGTGGAGGACGATGGGGAGCAGGCCGGTGACGGGATTGACCTTAGTTTAGATTTAGATCTAGATCTTTAGGGTTTTTTTGTAATTACTAAAATTAATTTTAAGTTGAAATTTAATTAAATTTTTAACTGTAAATTAATTCTTTTTTAATTTAAATTTTAATTCGAATTAAATTTTTTTAAATTTTCAATTATAAAAAACGTCGTATAATCGTCTTTATATAATTATTATTATTTCATTAAACCGTCGTATATTCGTCGTAACAAGTACGACGAAGTTACGACAAAATTGTACGACGAATAATACGACGAATATACGTCTGTGTTTTACGACGGTTTTATGACGGAATGATAAAATATATTACGACTGAATTACGACGAAAATTGCGTCGTATATTACGACGATCCTACGTCGATTTTTAACGACGACTTAACGACGGTCCAGGCGAAGACCAAATCGAGGCAATTCGATGTAAAGTCGTCGTAAACTGTATGACGCATTTACGACGATCTTTTTCCGTCAATGTTACGACGAAAAAAAACCGTCGTAGATTATACGACGATTTTACAACGATTTGTCTATTACGACGATGAGTTTACGACGATTTTAAAATCGTCAGTAGTCTGTCGTAATAGCCCTATTACGACGAAATAACGACGATTTTGGCTGTTGTAAAACGGTGTTTTTCTTGTAGTGTTTAGCCATTTAGTTGGGTATGAAAAACCCCAATTTGAGTTTTAGAAATAGAAACTTAAAATAGCAAGATGGTGGGTTTGATCCCTATCTAGTTTATTTTTTTGTAGTGTTTTCCCAACACTTAAACCATCTATGCTAGTTTATCTTTCGGTTAGGAAGTCACAAAGCCATTTTGTGAATAAGGTTTAATTAAGGAAAATTATTAATCGAATGTTCTCTACTGATTCAAGTTGTGTATTAGCTTAACATCCTACCAAAGTGGGCTCTTTTTAAATAATTTTTCAATGAATGTTGAATCAATTAAAGGTCATAAATTTAGTACATACGGATTGCGATAAGCCCAAAGGATACTCGTTATTCGACATTATTAAATTTATGGGGCAATCACACTATAGGTGATGATTATTAGGTGCTATGTCTACGATGGTAAGCCCAAAGGATAGCCCATTGTAAGACAGGTCTATTTTCATTTGTTTGTGATTGCATTGAGCCATCTATTGCGAGTCATGACTGATGTCCAAAGACTTAGGAAATGATGTTGCACTGATGTCTTGTTAGGAAATACAAAATTTTCACATTCGATTAACTTGTTGTGTAAGTTTAACATAAGTTTTCCTTAATTTTTCAGTCATGCAGACCTCATCTAGTATCTCTCTTAACCTGAGTTCGGTTCCAATGATGAATGGATCTAACTTTTCAGAATGGAAAGATAGCTTGATGATAGCCCTTGCATTAATGGGCCATGATCTTGTATTAAGGGAGGATTGTCCCACGGTAACGGATTCAAGTACTGATCAGGACCGCAGTAAACTTGAACGTTGGGCAGCCTCAAATCGTACGTGCCTTATGTTGATTAAGCACACGATTCCTTCGGTCTTTAGGGGCTTTGTGTCCGATGATGTGATTTTGGCTAAGGAATATCTTGATGTCTGGGAGAAAAGTTTTGCCAAGAATGATAAAGCTGAAATAATCACGCTTTTGGCGGAACTTGTCTCTATGAGGATCTAACTTTTCAGAATGGAAAGATAGCTTGATGATAGCCCTTGCATTAATGGACCATGATCTTGTATTAAGGGAGGATTGTCCCACAGTAACGGATTCAAGTACTGATCAGGACTGCAGTAAACTTGAACGTTGGGCAGCCTCAAATCGTACATGCCTTATGTTGATTAAGCACACGATTCCTTCGGTCTTTAGGGGCTCTGTGTCCGATGATGTGATTTTGGCTAAGGATTATCTTGATGTCTGGGAGAAAAGTTTTGCCAAGAATGATAAAGCTGAAACAATCACGCTTTTGGCAGAACATGTCTCTATGAGGTACAAAGACATGGGAAATATACAAGAGTACATCTTGAAAATGTCTAATCTTCAATCAAAGTTAAAGGCACTTGGACTTTATTTGGCAAACGATGGCCTAGTGTGCCTTGTCCTTATATCACTTCCTGGACAGTTTGCTCATTTTAAAGTGAGTTATAATTTTCAGAAAGACAAATGGAGTCTTAATGAGCTCATAACTCATTGTGTCCAGGAGGAGGACGGGTTAATTAAGGAAAAGACAGAAAGTGCTCTCATTGCTACCACCTCAAAGGGAAAATCACCTAAATCTGGAAAGAAGAAAAACATCTCTGATTCAGGATCTGGATTAGGACAAAAGAAACAGGCATCAGGTATCGCCAAAGAAAAAAAGTGTTTCCTTTGCCATAAGAAAGGTCATATGAAGAAGGCATGTCCTAAGTATCACACCTGGCGTGTTGATTCAGGTTTTGGTTTGTTCTGAGATCAATTTAGTTTCTGTACATAAGAATACTTGGTGGGTTGATTCAGGTGCTACAGCTCACATAAGTGTGTCAATGCAGGGTTGCCTCCATTACCGCAAACCTAATGAAGCTGAAAAGCTGATTTATGTGGGTGATGGTAAAAGAGTTAAAGTGGAAGCAATCAGAAGTTTTAGGATTTTGTTAAAGACCGGCCGTTTTTTGGATTTGGAAGGGGTTTATGTTGTATTGTCTTTTAGACGTAACTTAATATCGGTATCCATGTTAGACAAGCTTGGGTACTCTTGTTATTTTGGAAACCATAAGGTTACCCTTTCAAATAATTCGGATGTAATAGGCATGGATCATTTGGCTAATATAGATAATATTTATGTATTAGACTCTATTGCTTCCTATCTTGAAAATTTGAATATTGACACACGTGGTACAAAACGAAAATTGATGAATGAGACATCCGCTGCGCTATGGCATAAACGTTTGGGCCATATCTCTGAAAAGAGAATTAGGCGTCTAATTTCAGATGAAGTTCTAGAAACTCTTGATTTTTCGGATATTGGCCAATGTGTCAATTGTACTAAGAGAAAACAGACAAACCAAAGAGGAAAATATACACATCGAGCTTCAGGAGTCTTAGAGTTGATATATACGGATGTGTGTGGACCATTCCTTACAACATCATGGAATGGATAACGCTATTTTGTATCATTCATAGATGATTATAGTCGATATGGTCATCTTTACCTGTTGCACGAGAAGTCAGAGGTTCTGGATATTTTCAAAGTGTTTAAAGCTGAAGTAGAACTTCAACTTGGAAAACACGTTAAAGCTGTTAGATCTGATCGTGGTGGTGAATACTGTGGTATATATGACGGATCAGGTGAACAACGTCTACGGTCGTTTGCTAAATATCTAGAGGAGTTTGGAATCGTTCCGTAATACACCATGCCGGGTACTTCAAGTATGAACGGTATAGCGGAATGACGAAACCAGACACTTCAAGACATGGTGAGGAGTATGATATCGTTCTCTACTCTCCCAAAGTCCCTATGGGGTGAGGCAATAAAAACAGCGGCGTATATTCTGAACAGAGTGCCAACTAAAGCAACAACTAAAACGCCTTTTAAGTTATGGACAGGAAAACGTTCTAGCTTGAGGCGCTTTCATGTATGGGGGGATGTCCAGCAGAAGCTCGACAATTTAATCCAAACGAAAGAAAGTTGGATTCCAGAACGGTTAGTTGTTACTTTGTTGGTTATGCGGAGAAATCTAAGGGGTATAAGTTTTATGATCCAGATAAACGAACGTTGTTTGAAACAGCAAATGTTGTATTCTTTTAGGATATGGAACTTGGAGACGGGAAAAAAGAAAATACAGATATTTTATTTGATAAGGATATGAATCAAAATTCAGGATCCCATAGTGAAATGGTTTTGATTCCTCCCATTGCAGTTGAAGTTGGAAAACACATGGAAAATGTTGACTCAACTGCAAATCAAGAATGTATCTCTGAATCTCATAAGGAACAAGTTATTCGGTCTCAAAAAAAAATTACTGAAGAACCTCAAGAATTAATGCCATTAAAGAGATCCACTAGAGAGAAGAAAAAGGCCATTTCAAATGATTACGTGGTTTTTCTTTAGGAACATGAGGATGGCATTCGGTTGATAGACGATGATCCATTAAGTGTCTGTCAAGCTATCGAAAGTGTTAATCTAGTGAATGGACTGATGCCATGGGAGAAGAGTATAAATCCATGATGGACAATGGCGTTTGGGATCTTTTCTCGTTACCAGAAGGTGTTAAACCCATTGGTTGTAAATGGATCTTTAAAACCAAACAGCATGCAAATGGTATCGTGGAAAGGTATAAGGCTTGCCTTGTTGCTAAAGGATTTACTTAGATGGAAGGCATTGATTATCAAGAAACTTTCTCTCCGGTATCATCGAAAGACTCTGTAAGGATAATTATGGCTCTAACAGCTCATTTGGATTTAGAGCTCCATCAGATGGATGTGAAGACTGCGTTTCTCAATGGTGACATTGAAGAAACCATTTACATGCAACAGCCGGAAAACTTTGTGGTAGATGACCCAAAGAAAGTTGTATGTAAATTAAAGAAATCTATCTATGGATTAAAGCAAGCGTCTCGTTAATGGTATCGCAAGTTTCATCAAGTAGTCACTTCATCAGGTTTTGAAATGAATCAAGTTGAGGATTGCGTATACCGAAGGATCAGTGGGAGGAAGTTTATCTTCATGCTCCTGTATGTCGATGAAATTCTAATTGCCACAAACGATGTAGGTTTGTTCAAAGACACTAAGAAATTCCTCTTAGAGCAATTTGAAATGAAAGATCTTGGTGAAGCCTCTTTTTAATTTGGTATAAGAATACATCGAAACCGTTCTCGAGGTATATTAGGTTTATCACAAAAAACTACATCGATAAAGTTTTAAAACGGTATGGCATGAAAGATTATAAATCGATGAACACCCTGATTTTTTAAGGTGATAAATTAAGTTTAGATCAATGCCCCAATACTCAATTAGAGATTTCGGAAATGCAGAAAATTCCTTATGCTTCAGCAGTTGGAAGTATGATGTATGCACAAGTGTGTACACGTCCAGACTTGGCATTTGTTATTGGGACGTTGGGGAGATACTTAAGTAACCCTGGGATAGAACACTGGAAAGCAGCTAAACGGGTGATGCGATATCTGCAGAAAACTCTCGGAATCTTAGCTCATTTATAGACGAGGTAACCAGCTCGAGATCATTGGTTATTCTGATTCTAACTATGCTGGATGCCTTGACAGTCGTCGATCTACTTTGGGCTATGTATTCATGCTTGCCGAGGGAGCCATATCGGGGCGAAGTGCCAAGCAAAAAATTGTGGCTTCATCCACTATGGAAGCAGAATATGTGGCATGTTATGAGGCATCCAATCATGCTATATGGCTGCAAAACTTTGTCATAGGGCTGCATATAGTTCCAAGTGTCAAAAGACCCCTTAAGATTTTATGTGACAATAGTTCGGCAGTGCTATATGCGAACAACAATAAAGGCACAACAAAGTCGAACCATATAGACATTAAGTATCGTGTTGTGTGGGAAAGGATCCAAAGTGATGTAATTTCAGTTGAGCATACAGGCAAAAACTCCATGATAGCGGATCCGTTGACTAATATGGTTTAGACGATATATCAATTTAGTGGGAGTTTTGTTTCTATTTTGTAATGCTCTATTTTGGTTATGTGCATATATGGGTAATGCAATAAAGTTTGAACACTATTTCGTTTAGTGTTTGTATCACCACTTTATGTTGTTTGTTCATAAGGTTGATCTGGTAGGACCAGTTGAAAATAGGCACAATGATCACATTTTTTGTGTAATTTTCATGCTATGCATCCATATTTGGTCTAATGTCATTTTATTGTGTTATTGTGTGTGATCACTGTAGATCTAATTGCGTTTTATTGCAATTATGTCTTCTTGGTCTGATATTGACATGGTAAATGGACGAGGCTGTTTCAATACCGAGATTAATGATAATTATAAAGAGCGCTCATTAGGATTAACCCATAAGTTGTTTTGGTCACATTTAGGTCCAAAAATGGGAGATTGTTGGAGATGTGTGAACCAAATGTGGAATTTATGGATAAGGATTATCATTTCGGTTTAGTCCATTAAGTGTGATCGTTTTTGGTTAAATGGACTTCGGTATTAGATTATAAACTATGAACATAGAGGTTATATGCATAGAGATCAATTTAGTTGTCATTTGTATTTTATGATGGGCTGAATCAATTGACAAAATATGGAACCGGTTAAGTGACGATTTTTGGATTTGGTTAGGGTCCCTAGCTCATGTATGTTTAAAGGTATATATATAATTTAGTTAAATATATACCATGAAGTGAGGAAGTATATAAGGTGGAGACAAGTGTAATAAAACTTGGTGAGTAAGTTATTATGAGCTATGTGGTAGCCATGAAGGAAATTAAGGCATGTCATACATGTGTCTGCCAGTGTGACAAATGGAGAGGAAATTAGGGAGCTTTGTCTCCAAGCTAAAGGAAACCTTAGAGTTGCTCTCCTATAAATAGATGCATCCAGCTCCATCTTAAGGACATTTTTAGTCATTTTAGTTTTGAAAAAAGATAAAATTCACTCTCTTAAAGCATACTTCTCTCTATTCTCTACACAAGTACTCATCTCTTAATAGAAGAATAATTTAGATACATAGAGCTAGAAGATCATCTACCAATCATCTTCTTGCAAGATGAGTTCAAGTAAATTTTCTAACAATCTAAATTTTTATGCAAGTATACATATAGTAGATCTTATGCTAAAGGAATTATAAGATTTAAATTCCTATCTAGTTTCCAACATTCATGACCATTTTTTTAGCACGGACGAGTATAGCACTCGAACAGATATACACTTTTTTAGTGATATATATAAATTGCTAAGTAAAGATTTGAACATGAAATATTATTAAGACGGCTTTATACTGTTAAAAGTAAATTCTATCATCAAGTATAAGTAACTCAGTTTGACATGTCATTGTCGTACTAGTTATGCAACTACGTGTTCGATAGGGAAAATCAAGAATGGAGCTCGGAGACTTTCATATTAAATAAAGCTTTTTGATCAGCAATTATAAAGAGATGAGTAGGTTGTTTGATGCGGCCATAAAACCACAGATCAACCATGGTGTGAACCAATGTATCCCAGGAGAACTAATTTGGCTAAAGAGACCAAATTAGAGCCAAAGAAATAAATCCATGTCAGCCAATGATACAAGTTGAGCTAAGCACCCCTGGAGAAATGAAAGCAAGAGAATCAACAGCCCAGAAGCAGCCCACTAGGAAAGATGGCCGAGATTCATTTCAAACTCTTGGCCAAAGCACGTTCAGCCCACTCGAGAAGACCTATGTGCCTTCTTCAACACGAACAAAGTCTAAGATCAACTGGTCCATCCCAAAGACCGCTTGTAATACATTACTACCTCATCTGTACAACATTTAGAAGTTGAAATAGTCCCATCAAGTTCAGATGAAGAAGTTTTTAAGTTTTCAAACCAGGTGAACCCGAGCTTACTTGATTTGGACATACGCATATTCACTGGAGAATTCCGACCTAACAAGAAAGAACCATGCTATGAACTGACATTTTCTGGAATCTTGATTCATCACAGAACCATATAGAATTTGAATCAAACCAAGACCCCTTTTCATTTTGGAGATATTCAGTTTTTAGACCAAAGGATTCTCGATTTGTCTTATTTGGAACCTTACGAGCTTAGGAGACTCCAAAGGTATTATCGGCGACCAGGAGACTTTGTGTTAATTCTAGAAGTTTTTTACAACATGTTAAGGTACACCAATATGCATTGGATCAGGTGGGTCCAATTCTACTTTGAAATGAACCAATTGTAGCCGTTTATGGAAAGTATAAAGATCAACTGGTTTAATCCTCTATAAATCAAAGTTTAGCGACCCGGAGCGACTCTTACACGTCTAAAGGAAGTCAAATTTCCATGTTCCAGAAACATAAGATCAGGCAGAATTAATATTTTGTGCACTTTCCTTATACGGACACATTGATATCAGGAGCCTCTACTCTCCCACAGTTCCTTTCTTCAAAATGCTGTGTTTTAAAAGACTTATGATAACCAAAATGTTTCAGAGAAGCTCACCTATCCCCTCAACCCGTATAGATACAAAGGCGACATCAATTCCCTTGTTTTGGTCGATTCTCATCATAATAGTCCAACAGCTATATTTTTTTAATGTTTCAATTTCTTTTCTTCTTTGTAGACTTTAGACTTAGACTGTTGATAATTCTCTTGTAAGATCTCTGTATAATGCTCACTACATTATTTGTTCAAATCACCTTTCAATTAAGAACAAAGTTTTCTTTTAAAGTCGTGTATTTGAGAAATTGTTCTTTTATTTATTTGAGAAAGTGTGTGATTCAATTTATTTTTTAGAACTCAAGAATTTAAGTTGTTTGTGTGATTCATACATTCACCGACTGAGAGAATCAATCAACCAAGTATTAATAACTTCTTATTGCTCAGTGTGACAACTGAAGATCATTTAAAATAACTTTTTTGAACCTTCAAACATAGTCTTAGAACATCTCTAACAAGGAGTTGCTAAGAAGTTCTTAGCAAATAAACAATTAAAATTTAATTATATAATGGTAAAAAACAAAAGAAACCGTTTTTATGTAACAGCTTTAAAAACCTCTAAGAACCCCTGATGTGTTAGACTTTGATTGGTGGAAGATATTTTTTTTTTGTTTTCTTTTTCCAAATCGTACTTTCTCTCTCCCATTTTGCTTTCTCTCTCTCATTTATTAGTTTTTGTTTGAAAATCTTATTAATTTAAGAACTCCACTTAGGTTTTACCATTAAAATAGCATAAACTTAAAAACCCTTAATGAGGTTCTTAATTTTAAATTTTGTAAAATTATTATTAAAAATAATGGTAAAAACCCATTGGAGATGGTCTTAGAAACTAGAAAGTGCAAAAAAAAAAAAATCTAAAAAGTGCATCTAGATTAGACAGTATTGTTTAGTCAAGTAACTCCAGAGTTTTTCATCCCCATCGATTAGCACTTAAGAACTGATACTTTTCAGGAATGAAGTTTTGATATTAAAAGCCAGAGGCTGCGGCGGATTTCAACTGAAGTAAGAAGGATGACATATCGATATAGACGACCAAAATTATGGGGAATTCTTTTTTTTACATGGGCTGTAAGAGATCCTTCGATAGCAGTTTTATAGACCATATTCAGTAAAATCTCTATAAATTAATAATGTCGAGACTATAATATATTATTAATTTATTTATAGATTAATAATTATTAATTAAGATAGAGAAATTGTTCTTTGTTCATATTCTTCTTAAACTTTATTTCATATGATGTTATACTTAAAAATTTAAACGAATCTGCTTGTACAATGACATACAATTTTAAATTTATGATTAATAATCTAATAAAATAATTGTTAACTGTAAACTAGATTATCTATGTAAAAATATATATATTCATTAGTACAGAATTCATAAAAAATAAATGGCTACTATTGTTAATGTTGCTGATGAAATTTAAAACAATACCAAACTACATTTAAATCTATTTGAAAACAGTTACATGTAATAAAATCAATTATAACTTCTAAAAAATTTCACAAATTTTGAATGCAGATAGAAAAAATAACATTAAACGCTATTGATGTAAATAAATAAAGATATGAGCTTCAATGAAATTTCAACTTAATGTTTTTTAAAATAACACATTAGCCATAGTTTAATATATTATCTTAATAATATTAAAACTTATTAAAACAACATATTAGCCATATATATTTTTATATGAATAATATATATAATTATTAATTTATGTTTGTTGGGACCATATATATTTAGATAGCAGTTTCAAAAAATTTTTATATGATTATATTATCGAATTTTATAAATTTTTACATTGCTCGATCCAGGACTAAAAAAATTATTATTCTATAGTGATTGTTGGGGATAAATTCATTTCTTCCTACGTGGACGAATCGCGGGTTTGCACGCTGCATCTATGACTTTTTTGCAAGTATGGCCTAAGCTTATAGCATCGGGCCTCAAATCTATTCGGATTCAGGAGATCTGGCATGATAGGCCACCTGTTCCTGGATTCCTCGTGTCTGACAGTGCAAGCCACACTGTCAGAAAGAAGGAAGTCGGAAACTGAGTGGTGAGAAGGAGGAGAGGCCACATTCTCTATGTCCTAGACCTAAACTCGATGATCTGGAAGGGTCAGGATATAAAGAAATGTGGTCTGCACAGGTACCCGAAGAGCGAAGTTATCCATTCTCGGTAGTCCGGTCCCGGTATCGAGGGAACCGGGCCAGGTATGAATAGACTTTTTAGGTGGGAACACTGTTCAAATTTCCCTCAAAAAAAAATGCCTTAGTCTGATTTGAATACTCATACCCTTACAAACCCACGAGATTGGCATTTAATGTATCAGGTGACAGTGACTTTTCGCAAGAACATGAGGAACCGCCGATCCGACTCGTACACTGAAGATGAAAGGGACGGGCCAAGGAATGGTCTCGCAGCAGGCAGAACACACTAAAGAAAGTTGGTGAGACCGTCAGAAGCGTGACACCATCAAAAGTTTTGAACCCAGTCAAGTCAAGTCGTGGGCCAACCCACCCGACTCACTATCCGTGGATCGATCCGGTATACTAACCCGAGTCAGGTAACTCTCTATAACTACTTTTCTCTTTCCCACAGGAAAGGGGTTTACATCTTTAACCATCTTAAGTCTCACGATATCTCTCTAGATAATTGTGGTTCTTAAGTCAAGGCACTCAACACTTTTGTGACGACAGTTCCGGTTATTCCACTTCATTCCTCCTCCTCCATGGTGGTTCAAAAACCGTGGAGTTTCTTCACCCACAAACTCTTCTTTTCTTCTTTTTCCACCACAAAAAGCCAATTTTCATCAAAAGGCCCGAGCAGACCCTACCTTTCTTAAGAACTTTCGGCCCACTTTCCTTTTATAGTTTTCTGAATTCTTTATGCTCTCCGATTAGCTATTTGGTGGTCTTTTGAGCTGTTTTTTAACTTGAGCCTCGAAGAGCCTTCAGAAAACACATTTCCATCGTGTTTTTCAGGCCTTCACGTTTTCTCTATTTTGCAGGAGACTTGTCACTCGAAAAACAAAAATCTCCTAAACAGTGATTATTAATTTATCAAATATTAATTTCTAACTTATAGAGTTTCAATGTATGTGATTTTTTTATAATGTTATTGGTTATTTCCTGCTTAGGTTATTCAAAATCTACATAGTAATCAATTTATGAAAAACTTAATTGGGTGAAAAAAGTACTATAGAAACGAAAATATTTATTAATTAATTGAGTTAATTAATTTCTCGAATATTAATTTATAGAATATTTTATATAATGTACGACAAGCTTTTTTTAAAAAAAATTATCACTCACTCACTGGAATTTATATTAATATCATTGAGCTTAATTAGTTCTTTGCATCCTGTTCCTGCTCTTCTTTTATATATCTTATGCAGACAAAAAAAAATAATGAATATACTCGTTATTTTTTTGCTCAACACAACGCCAAATATCACCTAATTTATAATATTATCGTGATACTCTTTTGGTCTTACACATATATTTCAACGCAGAATATTAGCTAATTTTTTTTGTTTCTAAAATTTATTTTTTCTACAAACATGTCAATAGGCCGAAACCTAATTTATGTTTTTTAAAAAATAAACAAATTCATTTCGATTTTTGTCAAAAATTCTGCAATTATTTAACTCAAAAATTTGGAACTTTCCCAAGGACAACGTACTTGACTCCGTGCACATGCTGATGCATTAACAGAAGATAATAATCATGGACGTAAATTAATGAGTGTGTTACACGATGGAATACTTTTGGAGTCAGTTACAAAATTGACATTTTGTAGATTTGAGACACTTTTATACTGTTTATTTCATTAAACCCAAAATTGCTCTGCGTGTATATGACAATGGTGAATCTAATGCCGTAAACGAGTGAAAAATTAAAATTTGAACAAAATGATTTTAACATGCATTATATCCATTAACAAAAAATAAATTGCATTATATCGGGTTTAGTTTTAGCGCTGTGTATATGCAACAATATTATTAATACAAAGTATTAGGCTATGTATTATGTTTAAAATGACCTCGGTTTTAGAAATAGAATTCAAACTAGATTCTAACCCGTCCACTAGTGGGCAGACGTGATTTTTGTTAGCTAAAATAAAAAATAAATCATAAGTTATATCCAATTAATGTTTAGTTCAGTATATATATAAAGTTGAATGTTATGGATAGAATGATATGTGGAGTTTAAACATCAATACATGTGATGTTTATGATATGGATATGTAGATTTTAAGTATATGTTAGCAATCAAGTGGGCAAATTAAAATACAAATTTGCTAAGTGTATATATAGTATAGAAAGCAAAATTGTTGATAGTTTTACAGATTTTAAACAATAAAAGCCCATCAATATGTATTACAATCATTTGGTATGATAACTTACATTCTAGTTAAAAGCCAATCAATTTGTATCACAAGATAATATCCTTTCATATAATAAGGTATATATAATAATGATAAAATTAATCTAGTTATTATGTTAAAAGCCATTAAATGATATTAAATTTATATAAAGGAAATAAATAAAAAAATTCACAAAGTGATATAAACTATTTTGGGCCGCCCTAGTATAGGCTGATCAATACAATCATTGCATTTGATGTTTTTGAGTAGATGAAATAGAGTACACATATATATTGATTCTACTTATGTAGTTGACAGGCTTAGCCCAATTTAATTTTAATTGTTTTCATTTACAAACTACAACATAATTTTTAAATTTTGATGTTTTGCATATTGCCAACTAAAATTATAGGTTTGACTATGCAAATCATTAAAACCTATTTTAGTTAGTGATATTAAACATTCCGTGAAAGACACGAAGTTATCCTCATATTTCAAACTAATTATTATATGTATTCAAAGACATAAATTATACTTCAAAACAGATTATGGCTTTTGTTACAAAATCAATTGATAACTAAACATAGCATAAAGATTACTACAAATCTTTTAACATCGTTCAGACAAAAATACCATCTTACCCAAATGTGATTACTAAGCAAAAATTAGTCACAACCCCATCTCCGATCGATACCTAATATAAAAATGTGAATACACGGTTGATAGTATTATAATATCTACTAAAATATGATCAAATATGATAATATTAACTTACTTCTTTTTGAATTCAATGCTTCTTGTATTTGTGGGTCTATTAAAAACTGTGAACAACCCATAACAGAATGAACACACATCCGCCCAGCATCGTGATCTACATTAAAAACTGTTTTTTAGCAATCTAACTTACGTACATGTTGTATACAAATACTATGGTATATATGAGATTTAATGCTAAATCATATTTTTACTAACCTCCTCCTTCTTTAATTTCCCAAAAACGGAGAACACATACAGAACGATAAGTTCCACTATGCATCCACTCATACTTGAAATCTCTCGCAATATCACCAAATGCAACACAACCCATAATACATACGCTTCAATATTGTCAAGTAAATATTTGATAAGCTAAAGTACAAAGTCAAGTAAAGAAACTAAATAATATGTTCCCTAAATATTATGAAGATGAAGTAAAACTTACTCTGCGTCCTCTAGATCAAAATTTAATATATATTATCCTCGTTCGTTTAAGAGTTCACCTACGAGAGAGACAATTCCAACTAATTCTATGTATGGATATACATGCAAAAGGAATATGTTAAGTGAACGTTTGATTAAGAGAAATCATTAATAAATAGTTAAAAATACAATAGTTTTTACCTGTCAAAACAGAAGGGTCTACCTTTCTTCTCAGAATATCTACGAATTTTGTAGCATCAAAAAAAACCTATCTGTCTTGGCCTGAATATTTTCGATAATGGTGGAGTTCTTCAATAGAATATAGTAGATATTGCGTGTAAGTCTTCGAAGATCATTATTTACAAATACTTTGAAGCCCCAAATAAGCTTCCAATCGTCTTGTCTAAGTTTATCTTCATGATGATGCCCATCACTTGGTTCTATTTTAGCGGATATCTTCAAACCCTTAGAGTATTTACAAGTAAATGCAAAATAGAATAAAAATTTAAGTTTTTAAAACTATAGAGTATAATAAATGAATCTAAACGTCCGAATATGTAAAGGTTTTTAAATATTATCACATAAGGTAGTTTAAGTGCGAATAAGGAATTTTGAATAAGTACCTTATTATCCATGGGTATCATCTCAATACTATCGCCGTAAGATGATGGTTTCCTCCATATACTCAAGATTTTGACATCGATCGCCCAACATTGATCCATTGCTCGCAAATCTTCCAATTCATCTCGAGTAACACTTGAAAAATCCATTTTCTGAGATGAATAATGAAATTGTGAGTTCAGAGAAAAAGTTAATAGAGATAAAGATGAATTACTTTTTATGACATGCTTCTTTGGAAAATGTGAGGAATATTCAATGCATGTCTGTAAATTAATTTTTTCGAATGAGTAATTTCTCTGGCTTATTTAATAACAATATTATTGTGTAAATAATATTTTCTTTAATATTACACAAAATAGATCTTTTAATTAAAATTCTCTAAATCTAAAACCTAAAAATAAAAAATCAAACCAGGAAAAATACATTCATGATTTAAATGAATCGATCAACGATTTGGGGATATAATATCAGATGTTAGAGCTTTGAACAATATACTGTTAATATCATTAATATGAAAATTCACATAAAAATGTCAGTGTAAATATGGTACTTTCTACGAACAAAACAAAAAGCATATTGTACTTGAAAAATCATTATGGTAATAGCATAATATGTAAAACGAAAAGGAATTCTAATGTTTATTAAATAACATAATTAAGGAGGACATCACTCCTATTAAGATAAGATAAATGGAAAGTTTTTAAAAAAATAAAACACAAACTCGTAAGATACATATATCAATTAAATCTTTCGTCTAGGAATTGATCTTTGAAGATTTCCATGCAATTTGGAACCTATACAATTATAGACAAATGTTACACATATTTATTACTATTAAATGTTAAATAGAATAATATTAGATTTACAATCCAACTTACTTGTTTCGAAAATCTTGAACTTCCTTAAAATCAGGATTGAATCTGAATCGAGATATACCTTCGCTGTTTCGAATAAACTGACCATGTTCTATAAGAAAATACAACACAATGTCAATGCAATTTTATAATAAAATAATGAAAAAAAACATAAGTCTTTTTATTCTTCTCTAAATTTGTTACTTTTTACCTTTATTTTCGCTGAGCCTCCACTCGCTGAGTAGACAGAACACCAAATTAGTTATTCTATTTTGCGACATATCATTGAAGCGCGTTGCGTAGTTGTTATAAGCAAAACACTTAAGAACAACATCACTGAAAGTTTCAAATAATGATATCAAAAACATATAAAGAGTATATACCAGTCTATACATAACTAAAAATCTACACTTACTTCAAATCTCTAATATGGAATTCAATACACGTATTGAACTGAAAGGTTGAACTCGATGATCCTTGCACACCGGTTTGAATAGTTCCAACGTAATCAATCACCCCAAGTAAGTCTGTTTAAAATGATCAATAAAATGCAATTAGTAAGACTTCAATTTTATAAAATATAAGTATTTCAAACCAATAAGATATTATTTGAAAAAAACTATAACTAATATAAACGATAAACACATTACCTATAGGATAAGTAGTATCGATCATTCCATCTTTAATTGATTTGAAATCAATCAAATTTAAAAAACATGCAAATTGGGGGATTATTCACAAGAGTTGCAACGGAAGTCTCACGGGTCAAAATAATGTTGTAGAAGTGATTCGTTGGTCTCTCGTTCCAGTTATTCCAGTCAGAGTTTGTTACTACAAACCCACTAATTTCTTTCCAATTTTCTTCATTCATTTCTCGACGAAAGAACGCTTCAACGAAATAATTCGCTGTGGCATGTATTTTGAAACCCTGAGACATTTTCCGTTAAGAATTTAAAGTAAATTATATGATAAAATAACATAAAAAATTTGCACAGATGTTGTTAATAAAACATCTTCGTCGACAAAGATGAACTCTAAACGCGGTCTACCATTGTTGTCAAACTTTGTCCATTTCTTATAAACTAAAACACGTATAGTCCAGTGTTTTTTCCATGGGTGTAAGTGACTAACTAAGTTGTAGTAAACCATTTTGAAGAAAAAATTGATCGTTTTTGGGTTTGCAAAATTATGGGATTGGTTTTTATTGTCTGGATAGTTGCCAAGGGAATAAAATCAGAAAACAGAGGATATATCTCACCTGTTCGGAAATAATACTTTGAAAAATTCACTAAATTTAAATATTTTGTATAGAATTTAAAGCAATACCTTTTAATTAGTACACTTAATTGAATTAAAAATTTAATTTAGTTTCTATTAATTGAATGTGGTTGGTAACTTTCGTATCTATTGAATATATATAATAAAAATAAAATTGTTTTGACAATAATCATGAAATCCGATTTGGTAAATATTGATTGATATATCGCTAGTTTTTTTTTATGCAACTTGCATATGTTTATATATGACATATTTTATTAGGGTATTTCAAAAATATACACTTCAAAAATACTTGTTAGACATTACAATTTTTATTTCATAAATGTGCAAGTAGTTTATAATTTTTAGTTTATATGTTATATAATAACCGTTTCACACTTAGCAATATAAAATTATCTTAAATGGTGAAGATTGATTTAGTCTATTGGTTATCTTAAATTAAAATATAAAATTTATTATTCTTTAGGGTAATGATTACCATAAAAAAAACTAAGTGTCTAGTATCTCACATATCTATGTAGGATCAGTTATAGAATATGTCTATAAGTTTGTTTATTAATTATTAAATACAAAAAACAGAATACGTTGTTATAGTTTAAAACAACAAAAATTATTCACATATAAATTAAACATTTCTACATAATTAAAAAATATCAATCTATAAAAAGGTTAAAAGTTAAAAAGTCGACATTATGACAGTTTATTCAACATAATAACAATGACTGGTTATCATCATCCAATAATAAATCATATTTTGATTTATTATATGGTTTCGTTGCATGCAACTCCAATCACTTACCGAGACGATAATCATTACTATTGAGAAGTTAAAAAGCTGACATTATGACAGTTTATTTCGTAGCATGCAACTTATTAACACCTGTTCTATATACGTTAAGGTAAAGTAAATTAATTTAACATAAATATAATTATTAACACCTGTTATATATATGTCACCGTGAACTAACAGTTCGATATATATAAAGGTAAACATTGGTTGGTATATACTCGATCGAAAAAATACAAACATACAAAGTTGCAAATATAAACGGTCATTATACCAAAATAAAATCTTCTATCTAGTTTCTATCATAAATGGGCCATATCAAAAATTACACTTCGACATAAAACCCCAAAAAAATTAACCAAATGACACTGTATTTCAAAGATAAATAATACTTCAATTGGTTCGACATATATTGTTCAATTGAAAAATATAACAACGTCAAACGATAAACAACACAAAGGCGAATCACATAATAACCATAGGAATACAGTGAGGTATTCACCCCTACATAAAACATAAAAACAAAAACTTTTACATAATGAATGCATTATATTATTAACGGAACGAATACGAAAATGAAAAACATACCTTTTTAATCATCACGATCATTTTCTAAATTCCAAAATACTTCTTTGAATAAAACATTCATTGTTTGCCTTTGTGGATTGTCATCTCTATCTACTATCAGTATTTTCAAGCCCTTCTTCGATGTTACCCGAGATATTGCAACATATAGCTGTCCATGAGAAAACACAGGACGAGGTAAATACAAACCTACTTCTGATAACGACTGTCCCTGACTTTTGTTGATGGCTATAGCGAATGCAACTGCCAACGGTAACTATCTACGTCATAATTTAAAAGGCAATCTTGCATCTGATGGAGTGATCAGCAATCGTGGAATAATAACTTTGTCTCCAGCTTTATCTCCTGTAATAATTCTTGATTCTATCATGAAATCTGCCATTTGTGTAATCTGAAGTCTCGTTCCATTCATCAATCCCGCTTTAGGATCAATATTCCTAAGCAGCATCACAGAACACCCTATTTTCAATGTAATACAATGATTGGGGATTCCAGCAACTTTTATACTGTTTAAAAACTCATGAGTAAAAGCGGGATTTTGCAATGCTCCGGAGTCAGCAGGATCTATAGTATCAGAACTCAGATGTACTTTTGACTCACCTGTGTTAATTAGTTCAAAATATTGATATAAGTAAGAATAAAATTCCAAAAACAAACTAATAAACACAATCCTATAAGATGAACATATTGTACTTACTAGTCATCTTCGACAACATATGTTCATTTATATTGTTCACATCTTCATTGGTTGGACAAAGTATTGCTCTTTCTTGCCAAAATTTGGCCTCTATTTCCTCCTGAAACGATGTTTTTTCCCCCGTAAATTTGTGTACATATTGCTTCGATTGGATCATGTATGTCCGTTATAAGGAACTCCTCAGGAATATCAATCATTGCTTCACCGTCATTTGGCTCAGCAATTTTACCGTCGCCAACATCTAAAATTCATTTAGAAAATTCCTTTAATTCATTTGCTTGCTCAACACTCAAGTCACTTGCCAGTAACCTCATGTTTTTCGTTAGCTTCATAACTTTGCAATAATCCCAGATATAGGATGCATTCAATGCAGCATTAGCAACATCTCCCCTTGAAGCACCATGCATGACAGGTAGAATCTGCCTGAAATCTCTACCAAATACAAAAACTTTCCCACCGAAAACACCTCCTTCATCATTCTGCATGATGTCAGATAAACTTTTATCTAACGATTCAAAGCAGTATTTACTCATCATACGTGCTTCATCCCAAATAATAAGAGATGTTTCTTCAATCAGATTCGCAACTTCTGAACCACGTTTCATCGAATATGTAGTATATTTATCTGGGTTAATAGGTATACCAAACTGCGAATGAGCTGTCCGACCTCCTTGTAACAACAAAGATGCGATTCCACTTGATGCAATGTTTAGCACAATATCACCCTTACATCTTATTGCAGCAGACAAAAGAGACCAAAGAAAAGTTTTGCCAGTACCTCCAAATCCATAAACAAAAAAAATGCCTCCTTTTTTGTTCTCAACTGCTGCAATAATCTCATCATAAATCTTCCTTTGCTCAGTGGTAAGCTTCACAATGTCTCTACCATGCATTTCTTTTAATGCCTGTCTATCATAATTTTTTTCATAAATTATTAAGACATTATCGTTGTTAAGCCCATCTTTTTGAGGCTTAGGCATTGATGTATAGAATTGCAAAGAACTATTGTGAAATTTCAAGATCTTCTCAATCTCCAAAAGAGCAAACTTTTTCTCATCAGCATCATCCAATATAAGACATGCAAAACGTGTGAATTATATATATATATATATAATGAGTTTACTAATCAGTAACAAATTAAACAATGCATTATGGTTTAACACAATACCGTTAAAGATGCAATAAAATAAATAAGAAAACGGTAAGGAATTTATCAAACCTGGCCGATTACAATGTTGTCGCTGCATGTATTCAATATCTTCTGACAAAACTTCCCAGGTTTGTTCCCAGTATTTCAAATATAAATATTTACAACGAACCTGCAGTCGAAGAAGTCTTTAATCTCATTTTTCTTCTTTGCTTGACATTCATGTGTGGAATCACAATGACTGTTATCTCCTCCATCAGCTTTCACATTCTGCGCTTGCGAATGCTCAATCACAAACGTAACACGATCAAACTCTTTATTTATATATTTAAATAAGTATTTAATGGAAGAAGCTTGGTTGCACCACTCAACATTGATATGAGCTCGATAACGAAGAGACAACTTCTTGTTATAGGGTATCATAAATCTATTATCACATTTGTATCCATTTTTGTCAACGTAATCCTTGAGCTGTGACCTCCTCCTATACAAAGAAAAACCTTCTTTATTAATAGTTGTCGTCTCAACATGCTGTTTAAGATACATTTTTGTACAACTCCCTTGCGCCATGCATGGTGATCTTGGATTAATATCACCGCATGGACCATGAATCATCATTTCAGAAACAATTCCATAAAACTCTGACTTTTCATATCGATCGGGTATCTCAGCTGATATAACATTGTCGTTTTTTTCAGGAGAAATTTTTGAAGTTGGATCTAAAAACAATAGAATATGTGCATGCGGTAGACCCCTCTTCTGAAACTCTGTGGTGTACATGGCTGAAATTACGAAAATATATATCAATGAATAAACTGTATAATATTTATATTACAAATGTCAATATTAAATAATGTCAAAGTTACTAACAAAAACCCAAAAAAATAAATATGACCTAAATTAAGGAAATCTAAAAATATATAAAATAATAACTAAGCATAACAAAGCTCTTGGGAAATTACCTAGCCAAGATTGTAATTGAAGTCAAGAGAAGGGCAATCAGTGGCGGAGCTAGGTGCGGCGGAGGGGGATCAACTGACCCGTGAAATTTATAAAATTTGTGTATATAACTAATAATCTGTAGAAAATATTAGTATTGGTCCCGATAAAAAACATATAATGTATTAGTATTGATCCCAGTATAAATTATTTCTGGTTCCGCCACTGAGGGAATCCTATTAAGAGAGTTTCAAATCAACAAGCATCTTGAAGGTCCAAAGCCAAATCATCCATTCTTGCGACATCAATATCTGAATGAAGGTAATTAGAGTGTTGCGGAATACAAAAAAAAAATGATTAATATCTCCAACAACTCCCCAAGGATATCAAGTCACTGGAGTTTTCGCCTGAAGAGAAGCCATTTTATCCCATAACTCTTGTCTTTGTTCCACCAGATTGTAAGCATATATTGATATACACACGAGACTGTCATGATAATATTCTCAACTTCAACAAATATTCCAGAAGTAACCATTTGAGTCGATGCCTTATACATTATCAACGTGATCCTCAGATCCTAAACCACTACCATTTGACCAGAACTGATACTACCAAAATTGCCAAAATATTTCCAACCAGCTGGAATTGCCTTCTCAACTCTCCTTGAATTTTCGGGTTGTATATGTGTTACCATAAAAACACAAAAGAGAGGCATATGAGAGGTAATTCATTTGCCATAATTTGTCTATTATCATTATTTAATCCACAAACGTTCTAGACAAAATACATATGAATAGCTTAACAAACATTGTGTAGCCTTGTGGTCACTCTTCCTATAGGACACAAGAAAGAAAGAAGCTTCAGCAGAATCATCACCACCATTCAACTTAGAAATTGGAACATCAATACTAGATGTCACTTCTGAATCAGCAACCTTTACCAATTCTTGAGACCGAGGAGAGTCAACTTCCTCTTTTGAGTATATTCCATCATTAATGACCATTTCATCTTTTGGACACACTGGTTCGAGAACTACCATATCCTTGGAGATCTCAACTAGAGTTGAACATAGTGGTGGAGAATTTACAGTCGTAAGAAGAGCCACCTTTACACGATAATGAGGTGCAAGGGACCTTCCTGTTCTTGAGTGTGATCTACTTCTGCTTCTGCTTCAAGACCTTGCAACCTTCTTACGGAAAAAGACAGATGCGGTTGTCGAGGAAAATGGAAAGACATGTGATCAAATTCCTTACACGCGCTACACTAAGGAGGAAGCAAGGATATGAGACATCTACCACAATTTCTCTTCCATTTTGGTAGCCAGCAGTGACCTTTGACGGAAGAGGCTCCAGTGTAAGTTCACTGTTACAACAACTTTCGCTACTTCAAAATATTATTTTCTTTCAGTTTTTGGTTGAAGTTGAACAGATTCACCAACACCAACGGCAATTTAAGGCTTTGCTTATTGGAGAGCAGATAAGGAACCAGGAGGATGAGCAGTGGAGGCTCGTGCCAGCGGAGCGACGGTAGCAGCTGCATCAGAAGCCGAGGAGGAAGAGTCTAACTTTTCTCGAAAATATGAGTTGTGGGAAGCATGTGGAAATCGTCGAGATGGGATTAAAGGCACAAGCTTCTTTTTCTTCTTAGCCATGGCTAGTGGGGTTTCTCATTGGCAGGCGTGAGGCCAACCGTTGGTGGCGTTGGCCGTTGGGAGTTACAGTCATAATGAGAGAAAATTCGAAAATATAAATTGCATAACTCCGAAAGGTTAAACATGGTAGTGATACCAAATGTTGAGAGCTTAACTGAAAATGTAATTTGAATAATTTAAGAGGTTAAGGGTTGAGTTGCAGCTAGAATGGGTAAAAATACTAGAGGTTAGTTCGAACCTAGAGGATATAAGGGTTTCGGCCAAAAACTTTATAGTTATAAAAAAGAAAAACCATGCAACAGTATATTAACTAATCTGTGATTTGAGTTTAATAATAGTTTCTTAATTTTATTCCCTGAATAACAATCTGATCCATTGTAGTTCATGTTTGTGAGTCGTGCCTTAGAATTCTCAGACTCCAAACAAGGAAAAAAAAATTGGCACTGGTAGTACTTTATTAAAAATGCTGTAGCAAAAAAAAAACCAGTTTTAAACGATTTAAAAAAAAAAGTGAATATCAATTCATTGTTTACAAAATATTGACTCTTCTTGCATATTATTATATCAAGGTGAACTCTTATTTATAGTGCAAGTATATAATCATAAGACTGACTTTTTTTTTTTTAAAAAAAGGAAAAATTGACATCTTCTAGAGTCGAACTCGCATAATAGACAATGAAAACACACACTCAATACCAACACAATACCAACAGCACTAACTACGTTTTGGAAATATTGGGTCCCTAAATTTTATTTATTTTCACTGACCCTGAAGCACATGCTTCATTAGTCTGTGTCTAAACATGAATACTTTTTCTTATTGAAATAACCTCCTTTATATAGTCGTTTTTTATTTTATTTAATGATTATTGTCGTCACCTTTTCTCACCATCAAAATAAACCACCATATTTCATGTTTTAGCTTAATTCGTTATGTGATTTTTTTGTGTGTATTCAACTCTTAAGTACTATTGTGATTATCTGTGCGTTTGCAGTATTTTTCTAAGGTTAAAATATTGAACACGCTAGATGTCCTGGTAACCTGGATATGAGCATGGATCGACATCAAGATATACTTTCATGTACATCGTTGACTCGTTGTGTACGATGGGTTGAGTACATCGCATGTTCGTGTGACAGGATGGTGGGATACAGAAGATAGCTTCAGTTCATTTCTTTATTTATTTGTAAATAAAATAAATTATATTACATGGTGGCAAAACGTTTGGCCTGTTATAACACATATCATATATGGACTCTTATACCGGCCCATTAGGCCCATCAGGGCATTGTACTTAACCTAGATTCCTTATGTACTCTATATATACATTCCAGTGATTAATAAAGTTTCTAAGTTTTCACAACACGTTATCAGCACGATAAGACTCTCTGAGCGAAAAACCCTAATAAATCCGGCCACCACCAAAACCCTAAAAGCAAGTCGAAACTTAAAAAACGCATATCTTCCAAACCGTGAGGAACCAGAAGACGATCTACATATCAAATCGAAGCCCTCAACGAGACGAATCTACTGGTGAAAACCGTTTGTCGATCCAACGTCGGACGCGCCCTCACGCATACTTACAGTACACGACGATCAACCGAAAAAAAAAAAAAAAAAAAACCAGATCCGAGTTTTTCCTTCTTCAACCAGCAGCTTCTCCAGTTTTGGTGATCAATCCTTGGAATTTGTAGTGGCTAACTGAGGTCTATTAGCTCCCAGTTTCATTAGCCTGTCAGAAATCCAAAGGTGGAAAAGGTATCTTCTAAAACTGAGAGCCATAGAACCTGTTGTTTAAACACTTCAAAACCCTATAAAAAAAAAAAAAAAAATCGATCTCTAATTGATTGAAAGTGTTTGATACTCTGATGATTGATTGATAACTTGTTGATTGATTGTTTAAATTACAAGTTTATGCATGTTCAAAGGTTTTAAACTCGTTTTATAAAACCCTAATCTACAAAAACCTAACAACCGTTTTTGGCCATGTTTATGGCATAAACCTATTCGATTTTCTTCATGTTTAATAAGCTTGTTGCAGCTTATTTGATTGTTGATTCTCTTGCTTGAAACACTTGATTGAATAAACTAAGAAAATCAACCCTAAATCCTAAGCTTGATTCACGATTTTGTAATCTTCAAAATCGTAAGTCATAATGCTTAAACCCTAGTCCTTTTCACGTGATTTCTTTGTTGTCCTTGTGAAATTATTAAAACCATCGACCACAGATCCTATAGATCTCAAAATCACATCCAAAATATGTTTTCCAAACCGTTAAAACCCTAGATAAAACCCTAATCATATTCGGCTCCCCTAGGGTTCCTCCTAAACCGCCTAAAACCGGCTAAACCTGGTTCTCATTAACCGAAATTATATTCGGCTTTAACCGATTAAATCACAGCTATTAAACCGACATCATGTTCGGGGTAACTAAAACCATACCCTTTAAAATTTACTATTTCCGAGAAAGTTCCCTCTAATAGAAAGTTTCCTCATATAAAAACTTTCCTCATATAGAAATTTTCCCGACATAGAAACTTTCCTCATTTAGAAAATTACCCAAATTAGAAACTTTCCAAATTTAGAAACTTTCCTAAAATAGAAATATTCTCAAAATAGAAAGTTTCATCATCAGCATTCAAAATTTTCTCAAAACAATCCCTAACAAAATCAATCTCATGTTTCAGATGTCAAACATTCAGAAATGTGAATTCGAGGCCCTTCACGTCTCCGGGGATAACTACCTCGAGTGGGCCCTAGACATGCGCTTGTTCCTTGCATCGAAAGAACTCGATGCGTGTATTACCGACGGTAACACCGCATCCCGTAAGGGACAGTCTCAGGCGATATGTCACATACGCCATCATCTGGCCCCGAGCCTTAAGCAGCAATATCTCACTCTTGAGAATCCACTTGAATTGTGGCAAGCGCTGAAAAAGCGATATGACCATCAGAAAATGGTCCAGTTGCCTCAGGCAGATTTCGACTGGAAGAACCTTCGGTTCCAGGACTACAAATCCGTAGATGATTACAACAACGAACTCTTTCGTATTGTTGCCATCCGGAAACTCTGTGGCGAGGATGTGACAGATAATGATCTCCTCGAGAAAACATTATCCACATTCAGCACAGAGAATGTTGTGCTCCAACAACAATACCGTGCAATGAAACACACATTGTACGAAGACTTGTTGTCCTGTGTTCTCCTCACTGAGAAGAATAACCAGCTGCTTATGAGGAACAGCGCTATGAGGCCCCCGGGATCGGCTCCTGTCCCAGCTTCTCGTCAAGAGTCCTACCATGTTCAACCCGATAGATCCTCAGATCACCGCCGTGGACGTGGTAATGGACGTGGTAATGGCCGAGGACATGGACGTGGAAGTCGTGGACGCGGACATGGTCGTGGCAACCGACCTAACCTCAGTTATGGTCCTGGTCGTGGTCGAGGCATCACCAAGCCGACCCGCCACACCAACCCCGATCACTCTGCTTGTACCAGATGTGGGATGTTCAACCACCCAACAAAGCAATGTCGCACCCCCAAGATCCACTGCGATCTATACCAGAAGTACGGAAAATCTCCTGCTGAAGCCAACATGACTCAGCCAGTCGATGCTGCTAACCTGGAAGGTGACGACCTCCTTGATGATGAGAACACCACAAACGAGCAGACCGACCCCATGGAATATGAAACAGCTGATCTCCTCGATTAATTCAATCATCTGAAACTCTGATACAATTTGATTTTGTTCTTTATTTTTTTTTTCATTTTGGGATTTGTTTCATTTTTTTTTTCCATTTGCCTTTATTCTCAGACACTGCTTTACTTTATGATTTATCACATTTTCTGAATTCCTCAACAATGAATTCTATCTTCTATTCATAATAAAGCACACCAGCAAATGGAAACCATAGTCGTAGATAGTGGATCCAGCCACACTATCTTAAGAAACAAAAGTTACTTCATAAACCTAACCTATCAAACCGCAAATATTAGCACCATCGCGGGTCCCTCAAACCTTATCGAAGGATATGGCCATGCCTATGTGTTGCTATCAAATGGCACACAACTTGAAATACCAGATGCTCTATATTCTCCTAGTTCGAAGAGAAATCTTCTGAGCTTCAAGGATATAAGACAGAATGGTTTCCACATAGAAACCCAAGGTCAAGGGAACAAAGAATCCCTCCTAGTCACTAAAACCGTAGACGGCCATAAACAAATCCTCGAAACCATACCCGCGCTCTCTACTGGACTTTACCATGCTAAAGTCAGTATGATTGAAGCTAATACCACTCTCAAAGCCCGGTTTACTGATTATACTATTTGGCACGACCGGCTCGGTCATCCCGGTGCAAATATGATGCGTAAACTAATTCAAAACTCTCAAGGGCATACCCTCAAAGAAAACCGAGCTTATCCTCAACACCTCATGTGCACAGCTTGTTCTCAAGGCAAATTGATCACTCGGCCTTCACCAGTTAAAATCTCTAAACAAACACTTCATTTCCTAGAAAGAATCCAGGGCGATATCTGTGGACCTATACATCCATCTTCCGGACCATTCCGGTACTTCATGGTCCTTATAGACGCATCGACCCGTTGGTCATATGTTTGTCTCTTGTCCTCTCGGAACCAAGCCTTCACTAGGTTCTTGGCCCAAATCATAAAATTGCGGGCCCATTTCCCTGACTTCCCACTAAAGACTATCCGCCTTGACAATGCTGGTGAATTTACCTCACAAGCGTTTAATGACTACTGTATGGCCATGGGGGTAACCGTGGAACATCCTGTAGCACATGTCCATACTCAAAATGGATTGGCTGAATCATTCATTAAACGCATTCAATGGATAGCCCGACCATTACTCATGAGATCAAAGCTCCCGGCCTCAGCATGGGGACATGCAGTATTACATGCTGCTGAACTCATACGCATCCGGCCATCTAGTGAACACAAATATTCCCCATCCCAACTACTCTCGGGTCATGAGCCAGACATCTCCCATCTCAAAACATTTGGGTGTTCAGTATATGTACCCATTGCTCCACCACATCGAACCAAAATGGGACCTCAAAGAAAGATGGGAATATATGTTGGTTTTGACTCTCCCACCATCATAAGATATCTCGAGCCAACCACTGGAGATCTCTTCAAGGCCAGATATGCGGATTGCCAATTCGATGAATCGGTATATCCCTCTTTAGGTGGTGAGACAAACAAGCTGGTCAAAGATCTTTCATGGAATCAAACATCATTAAATTGGCAAGATCCTCGGACTCTAGAATGTGATTCAGAGATCCAAAAGATTATTCATTATCAAAAGCTAGCTAATCAATTGCCAGATTCCTTTGCTGACCCGACCAAAGTAGCCAAATCGTACATCCCAGCTTGTAATGCACCAGTACGAATAGCTGTCCCAACGGGACAGACTCAAGTTGCTACAGAGTCTGCACCACGTCTCAAACGGGGCAGACCTCTCGGTTCCAAAGATAAGAATCCCCGGAAATCAAAGAAAGGTGCAATAACCGAAACCGGGATTCCTGCAATATCAGACATAGCCGCGGCTGAGACTCAATCTAATGAACCCTCAATGGAAGTTCGGGACGCCGAATCTCCAGGTTCAGAAGATAACAATGAGATCTCCATCAATTACAATATGTCCGGAATACAATGGAATCGAAAAGAAGTCGACTTAAATGCACTCTTTGCATACAAAGTAGCACTTGATGTTGCGCTCACGCAAGAGGATCTAGAACCCACGTCAATAACACAGTATACACATCGAACAGATTGGCTAAAATGGAAAGAAGCCATAAACGTGGAGTTAAAGAGTCTCAAACTCAGAAACGTGTTCGGTCCGATCATCCGGACCCCATCACACATCAAGCCAGTGGGCCACAAATGGGTCTTTGTGCGCAAAAGGAACGAACTCGGTGAAGTCGTTCGATACAAAGCACGGCTTGTAGCACAAGGATTCTCACAGAGACCCGGAATCGATTATGAGGAGACTTATTCTCCAGTGGTGGATGCAACAACATTCCGATTCCTCATAAGTCTGGCCATAAGAGAAAATCTTGATCTGCGGTTAATGGATGTTGTAACCGCATATCTCTATGGGCCCCTGGACAACGAAATATATATGAGACTCCCAGATGGCATTGAACTAAAAGACAAAAATGCATCTCGAGATCAATACTGCATCAGGCTGAACAAATCCTTGTATGGACTGAAACAAAGTGGGCGTATGTGGTACAACCGCCTCAGCGATTACCTCATCAAAGAAGGCTACAAAAATGACCCCATCAGTCCATGCATCTTCATCAAGAAGTACTCAAACAAAGGATTTGTAATCATAGCAGTATACGTGGATGATCTAAACATCCTCGGAACATCTGGTGAGATCTCCCAAACAGTCGACTGCTTAAAAGCAGAATTCGAAATGAAAGACCTAGGCAAAACAAAGTACTGTTTGGGATTACAACTTGAGTACATCAAAGGAGGAATCCTTGTGCATCAATCGGCTTATATCGAAAAGGTACTCAAGCGATTTAATATGGACCAAGCTCACCCATTGACCAGCCCAATGGTAGTTAGAAGCTTAAGTGATGACCCTCTTGGTCCCAAAAAGGATGATGAAGAAATCCTTGGTCCTGAAAAGCCATACCTCAGTGCTGTAGGAGCGTTAATGTACCTGGCTAGTCACACTAGACCAGACATATGTTTCGCCGTGAACCTCCTCGCTCGATATAGTTCATCTCCAACTCAGAGGCACTGGAACGGTATAAAACATCTCCTAAGATACCTTCGAGGTACTCAAGACTTAGGACTCTTCTATACTAACCAAAATAAAGATGGGTTAGTCGGCTTCGCCGATGCAGGATATCTATCAGATCCGCACACTGCCAAGTCTCAAACTGGCTACGTTTTTACGCATGGAGGAACAGCCATCTCTTGGAGATCAATGAAGCAGACACTCATTGCCACTTCATCAAACCATGCTGAAATCCTAGCCATTCATGAGGCTAGTAGGGAATGCGTCTGGCTGCGCTCCATGACTCAGCACATCCGCAGAGATTGTGGTATGGACGAAGACACACAGCCCACGGTGATGTATGAAGACAACGCGGCATGCATAGCTCAGCTCAAGGAAGGATATATCAAAGGAGATCGGACGAAGCACATTCTACCGAAGTTCTTCTCAACCTCAGACTGGCAGAAGGACGGCACTCTCAGCGTTCAGCAGGTCCGATCCAGTGAGAATTCAGCTGACCTCTTCACCAAATCATTGCCTACTTCAACACACCGGAAGCTCGTCAAACAGATAGGAATGTATAGACTTAGAGATCTGCAGTGATGCTACAATCAGGGGGAGTAATGCGTGTTGTACTCTTTTTCCTTCACCATGGTTTTGTCCCACTGGGTTTTTCCTGGTAAGGTTTTAATGAGGCAACATTCCCCAGTGCATTATCGAGATCCCGATTGAGTAGCTGACCCGGTTCACTCGTCCAAGGGGGAGTGTTATAACACATATCATATATGGACTCTTATACCGGCCCATTAGGCCCATCAGGACATTGTACTTAACCTAGATTTCCTATGTACTCTATATATACATTCCAGTGATTAATAAAGTTTCTAAGTTTTCACAACATGGCCAATATTTTGTTATCATTGAGTAATTTGCAATGCATATGAAGCAGTCGCTTCTCTATCCTCTGTACTTCTACCTCACATGTTTTTATTTTTTTCTTTTTAAACTAAAAACATGTGAATCACACGGCTTCTTATGCAGAAAAGTTGAAAGAAATCGACAAATTAAACACCATGTACTTGAGAAATAAGATTGGCAAATAGCAAACAACATCAATTCTTCTCACCACCATTTCGAGTGACCAAATAATCCGATTATTAGATCCAGATTGCCATAAATGCGTTGAGTTTTCTATTTGTTTTTTTTTTTTTTTTTTTGCAATCAGGATCAATATAGAAACATTTTTTCAAAATAAGAAGTAAAAACTAGTGGACACTCGAGCTCTAGAATAATAGAATTAGTAGGTCAAAATCATTACATTAATGCAGTATTCTCTTGATTGAGGCAACTTGAGTGTGGAGCCACTCGTTTGCTCTTTTAACAGAAAACAAAAGCCAATGGTTAAGCATAGAAGAACGTATGCCTTTGTTTCTTTGTGTGGTTCTCTTTTCTTATCCCTACGATACCAACAGAGCAATTTTTTTTTCCCACATTCCTTCATTATATATCAGACAAAACATTATTCGCCTCAGGGAGAACAAGAAGAAAAGAATGTCAGAAATAGAAAACAAAAAGCCAGAAGTAGAAGAAGAAGAATCATCAGCCACTACTACTACGACATGGCCGGATATCGAAGAAGAACTAGTGATACCCGAGGTTTTACATAGCGAAGGCGTGAAGAAACTTCACATGAGCATTCAAACCGAGTGGGATTACCTTCAGAAGTCTGCTTGCCAAACCGCTGCAGGAAGAGCATTGTGGAAACATGTCATTCATGATCCACTTGCTCATTTGTTTGCTGGAGAGACACATTTGAGAAACCTACACACAAAGATTCAGACTGATAGGCTCAACAATGCTCGAGAGGTGTCCGGTGTGATTCTAGCAGTTCGAACTCTCTGGTTTGACACAAGGATTCAGGCTGCTCTGGATTCTTTCGACAATGATGCAGCGCAGGTCGTTCTACTCGGTGCAGGTATGGCTTCCCTGGTTTAGACATTTTAAATATGTTGTTGTGAGATAACATTGATATATGTGAAGCAAGAATTGAAGATAAGTAGCCAATAACATAGAATGGTGTGATTAAAACTCAGGGATGGATGCGAGATCATACAGACTAAGCTGCTTGAACAAAACTGACGTATTCGAAGTGGATTTTCCTGATGTCTTAGAAACGAAAACGAGCCTAGTTCAAGCTGCAGTAAAAGCCAGAGAGGAGCTTAAGATGACGGCGAAGTCACTAGTCAGAGTAGCAATCGATATCAGAGACAATCATTGGTTTGAAAAACTTAAGAAATCGGGTTTCATGCCAGAGGTAAACACGGTATGGGTTCTCGAAGGCATTCTCTATTACCTATCTCACACAGAGGCAATGCAAGTACTAAACCTCATAGCTGAGAAGTGTGCACTCACCAGCACAGTTCTCTTGGCGGATTTCATGAACAAACCGTCTGCTACGCTGCCAAACTCTGTGTTCCACTTCTACAGTGACTGGCCTGATCAGCTCTTACCATCTTTGGGGTTCTCTCATGTCAGCCTCTCACAGATTGGTGATCCAGATGCGAATTTCGGTCTGCTGCACGACCCACGGAATCTCTTCAACAAACTTCTTCGCCTGCCAAGGTCTGCACAGATCCACCCAGACGATGGAACACCGTGCTGCCGCTTATACTTGGTCGAAGCTTCTGGTTCACCGCCTCCAGATAATCCCATAGAGAACATGTAAGCATGTAAAAGCTCATTCAACAAATGCATGTGGCACTGCACACTTTTGCAGAACATGTATATGCTGAGTCTTTCACACCATAGAAACTGTGTAGGAGATTGTTGGTCATTTGATGTATAAACCATTGATATATCGTAAACTCTAAACTCAAAAGTTAAATTTCTCATCTCCTTATAAACTGAAAGGAAGAAAGAAGGCCTTTCATGGGGTAATCTTTCTTCCTTACTGTAACTCAAAACGACTTTTAAGTAACGAATGAAGCTCAGCATCAAACATATGATTAAATTAATATAAAACAACATGTTTTCATTTTGGACAATTGTATGTTGCTACCACTAAACAGCCACGAGGAGTTTACACTTCTTCGATTCAACCTTCGAGAAGAAAAGAACAGACTTCATCTCAGATCTCAAGGCAGTCCTTGACACTCTTTTCAAATTTGTCAAGAAAAGAGATCGACTCCATAACTGCATCCGAAATATTTTTTCTGAAAAACAAGTTAAATATTGCACTGCTTTAGTGACATGAGACCAGAACTATCTTGAAAAAATAGGATCTCTCAATCTCCATGTTTATAAAGAACTCGTTGAGGAAACAATAACCTATCAGAAGGAAGATTCATATCAATCCCATTCGTGAGCACGATGAGGGAACCAAAGGACCTGCGATATAAAACTGCGGAATTAACAAAACTATGCAACAAGCAAGAACCATATAAACAGCATTCTTCATACAAATTAACCAATTGTATTCAACAGTTACCTAATGAGATCATTTAGTATATCCTCTGCTTCCACTTTGAGTGGATCTTTATCATCTAGTAATGAAGCAGCATTCTTCACAACAAGCTTGAATGTGCAAACCTGAAACATCATTCACTTTCATAAGATGACCAAATCATTCAGATCATTTGAAATTATCAAGAAAAGGGTTTAAAAATTAAGACCTCAACTCCGGTTTTAGACTGAAAATCCACCAGAGAACTTCTCTCTTTAGGTACACAGTCTCTAGCAGAAGACCTTAACAGATTCTGAAGGCTCTCCAAATCTTTATCCGTGTAATCAGTTTCTCTAGTTGCTTATGTTACAAAAACAAAAATTAAAAATTTTGAATGAAACAGAACAAACAAAATCTAAAACAGAGAAAGAAGACAGAAATCGTACTGAGCGAAAGATAAACAGAGCGGAGGCTTTCACGAGATGCATCAATGGGAGCTAACAAGAACCTCGATGACTTCTTCTTCTGATCTTTCAACCATTCTTTAGGTCCTGCTGCGTGAAACCCACAAGGGATTAGGGTTTTCTCTCAAATTTAAAAGGATGATTATAATTACAGCAAAATTGTGTGTGTACAGATTCCGAAGGCAAAAGCGGGATCAATCGGAGAGAGAGAGAGGAGGAGAGTGACGGAGGAGAGAGAAACGGCGCCGCGACGAGAGAGAGTGCGAGGGAGGTTGTCGGAGGTTTGAGCGGAGATTGGTGTTTGAGGTTCAGTGGTTGAAGAGAAGAAGGGTTGGAGAATGGGGATAAGAGCAGCCATGGCTAAACAAAAGTTTAAGATATTGGGTTGGTTATATTGATTGGGTTGAGATCGGTTTTGCCGAAATGTGTGAGAGTAGTTTTATTGTGAGGATTGAGTCGACACGTCTCAAACACTGGCTATTGGTAATCTCTTGAATATATGGCCTGGCTGAAATTATTATCTGATATCTGATTTTTAATTTAGTATCCGGTTTTATCTGATCCGTAAAAACCAAATATTTGTAGAATTCGGATCTGAATCCGGATAGTGAAATTAAGTATTCGGTTATTTTAGATACGGATTTGGATAATAGAAAATTTTGAAATCGGATATCCGTTATCATTTATTCGTTTATTAAATATTTATTTATTTTAATAATATTTATTGAAATTCATATTGCTTTTCTATTTCAGATTGTGAGAGAAGAACATGAAAATAGATAACACATAGATATGAAGATAAATTAACTTCTCTGTTACTATTTTCTCTTTTGCTATGTAAATTTTTAAACTTTGTGCTATTTGAATGCTACTTGAATGCTTTTGTTGAAGGCATATCTCCTACAAAACAAGAAAAAACGGGTAGGCCTGAAAAACACAATAGTGGAATGTTTTCTGATGGCTTTCTGACGCTCAAGTCATAAAACAGTAAAAGAAAAAATTACTAAGTGATAAATCAAAGAGATGTAGAGAATACTGGAAAATAGAAAAGAAGGCAGGCCGAGAGCTCTTCGGGAGGAGTGAGTCTATTTGGGCTTAAGTTTAGTGAATTTTTTGAGGTAGAAAAAAGACCAGCCTTTGGTGTGTCCATTCAGTATACGATCTAGATTCAGCTGTTTAGATGTGGTATGGTCTTTGCTAAGCCTCTGTCTTCTTTTATATCCCGTGTGTGATCACTATCACCTGACACGTGTAAACGTTGAGCATTGAATGTTGATCTCGTGGGTTTACAAAGGTATGGGCAATCGATTTAGTCAAGCGCATATTCCAATTATCGAGTGGAAGAAATTTAAATAGTGTTTCCTACTTAAGAAGATATGCATACCAGGCCCGGATCCTTTGATAATAGGAACGGGCTGTTGAGATTGTTTTACTGACTATCGTTTTTCTCCGGATATTTGTGTGGATTACATTTCTTTAGATCCTGATCCTTCCAGATCACTCAGCTTAGGTCTAAGACATAAAGAAGACAACCTCTTCTCCTTTTGAACACTCATTTTTTGACCTCTTTGTTCCTGACAGTGTGGTCTTCGCTATCAGGCACGAGGAACCCAGGAATAGGTGGCTCTCATGCTGGATAAATGGATTCGAGGCCTGATGCTATGTGTTTAGGTTATAGTGGGCCAACAGTCCAAAACGAAAGCTAATTTGGCATGGGGGGTGATAACACCGTATTTTAACCACTTTTGTGGATCGTTTTGAAATACTTTTTGTATGTTTTTTATTGCTTTCAAGTACTTTTATTATGTTTTTCTAATATTTGTAGTTCCAGGACTCTTTTCAGGAAACTTAGGGAAAAGCTTAACAAAATGGATAGAAGACCAGATTTTCAGCTCAGAGTCAAACCGTCAGAAGTTCACTCCCAATTGAAGACCTTCTCACCGTCTGATCCAGCTCAAATTTGGTGATCTCAAAGATGGAACTATCAGATTTCCAGCACACTTTACAGCTTGGCAATCCAACGGTTCAATCAAAAGTTGCGCGAAGAGCAAGATGTCTCGTAAACCAGCCGGCAAGCATTTTCACCCGCGGCCAACAGCCATTTCACCACGGTCAGAGGCTACCCGACCGCGGCCAAGCATCCATTCGCCATGGCCACGTACCTTCCGACCGCGGCCAGCCATCTCCGAGTTAAAAGGCCCATTTCTGAAGCCCAAAATGATTCCCTCATTTGGAAAAACCCTAAGTGACGCACAAAAATGTCTTGAGCACTATAAATACATGTTTTAGGAACCCTAATTCGTATGCCATATTATGCTCTTATTGTTTTAGAATTCTTTTTAGGTTTTTCAATACTTTAGCTTTTAGGGAGATAGAGATCTATCTCTTGAACCATTTTTCTTTCTTCTTCAATTTCGATTATTGCTCAGCTTTTTAATACTATGTTTTTGATTTCGCTCATCATGCCTGAGTAGTTTTATTGTTGGGTCAAACTAATTGTCAATGGCGTTATATATGTACGATGAGGATTCCATGAGCTATTGAAGCCGAATCCTATAATTTTTTCTTCTGAATTTACTTTTAATGCATGGGAGTAGCGTCATGAACTACAATCTGATTCAGATCCTTGGTGATACGAAAGTATTCATCCGGTGTCAGATCTATTTTGGGAGAGTAAAACAAACATAGGAGGGGAAACCTACCTATGGGAGATTTGTGAATGCTGACGAGTCTTAATCATATTGCATATTTTCTCTTCCAGGGCCACAGTGGAAACCTACTAGTCAGGGTTGAGAGAGATAGTTGTCTATGATCACGACAGTGGCGTATTCATACGTCCGTGACTCGAGTTTGAAAAGTTTTAGCTAGGATCTTATTAAATTTACTATTTAGCAATGTTTTGAATCGTTCATTCCCCGGAGAGAATTTCTCTGAAACCCAGCGCCTCTTTTCTATTGATTTTCCCAGATTTTATTTCAAGCTTTAGTTCATCATTTTCATTCTCTTAATTGATTTTTATTTAAGCAATTAGGTTTAGCTGTTTTTCTCTTTTTTAGTCGGTTTCATTAAGTTTAGTTATTAGGTCATTTTAATTCTTGTATTTTTTCGTTAAGATTAGTTTTTACGTTTTAAAGACACCACCAAAACCCTTACAAAAATCGCCTGTATCTAGACTTTCTTACTTTATATTTCTTTCGAAAGCTTTTGCAGGAAAGATCCTCCTTCCCTGTGGATTTGATCTCTAAGTACTACAATCGATCAGCTGTGCACTTGCGGCTATTGATTTCATTTAGGGTAAAACTTGACAACCCTCACGCAGACACACATCAGGGGACCATACCTGCAATCACATGATTTGTCCACGTAAGAAAGATCGAATTTATCCCCAACACTTACGAAACACTCCGTTATCATTGAGACAGATTTCCAAGGTTTTGTCAATTTATCGTGCAATCATTGGTACGTTATACGCACATTCAATAAGTTCTCCTATCAATAAGTTCCCCTATCAACTATAAATGAAGTTTAATCTTGATCTTCAGGGCTCATTAGTATTTGATTATATCTTGAAAATACATCAATCAAAGATAGCAGGTCGTGTCCACTATTTGCTTCTACTAGTCGATCAATGTGTGATAATGAGAAGGTTTCTTTGGAACAAGTTTTGTTTAAGTTTCTCGAATCAACACAGTCTCTATTTCCTTTTTTTTTTTTTACTACCACCAAGTTTGCTAACCACTTGGGATATTTAATCTCACAAATTTAACCGTTTTTAGCAGTCTTTCAACCTTTATTTGACAGCGGTTAATCCTTCTGGTCCATGTTTTCTCCTTTTTTTTTCTTAATTGGCTTAAAGGATTCGTCCATATTCAACTCATGCGAGATAGGCATATCCTAGGCTGACAAAGCGAATTTTGCCTTATTCTCCAATAGGAATTTTATCAATTCGTCCTGTATGGGTTCTTTTAAGATTGCCCCAATGTTGACAAATTTTTTGGGATCAGAATCATTCATTATGACCGGATCGACTTCATCAGAACTACTGAACTAAGCCTTTGGTGGAGCTGACCATACTGATAAATTTCAACTAGTTTGCAGATAACAATGCAGAACTTGCAATTTTCTGATTTCCATTTGAAGTTATGATGATCATCTGAAGTCAGAGTTTTAAAGCATTGATGAAAAACCTACGGACTCGCTTTTACAAGGTTTATCCATGAGGTGTCTAAAATAACGTTGTAAATTGATGGTCATTTCATAACCAGAATTTAGTAGTAAGAAAATTTCCACTAATTCGGATAAGCAGATCTACCATACCAAGAGTAGTGATTGCCTTTCCAGTAAAACCAACCAATGTTTCTAGTCGACAGTATGTGTCATATGCATTCTTCTGTCTGAAGGCTTTGCAAAAAACTATGTTTACCAAGTTTGTAGTATCAACTATGATTCTCATTACATTGTAGTTTCTGATTTCTAAAGTTAGCATTATCCTCGTGTGTGGTTTTTTAACAAAAACACATTTTTTATTGAAGACAATCCTTGATAAAGGTTGTCTGGTCTGTCTAATCAAAGAATTAACTTCTTTTGTGAAATGATCTCAGCTAGATGAAATTTACCACCCTCATGGGTATCATCTTTATTCTTGCTTGATCATGATAAAAGTATTAAACCAAAAAACTTTGCCAACTAATATTTTTCGAGCAAGATTGTTTCAACTTCCAACAATCTTTAGTGTTGTGACTCCTAGTTTTTGGGCCTCACAAAAAGCTTTCTAATTTTGGCTCGCTCTTCTTTCCAATCTCTTGGGGATTGGTAAAGTCCCCCTTAGAGTAGTCAAAAGTTCATTCGACTATCTCGAATCTTCTTATGATGGATCCTCCTAGCGCCGAATTATTGAAGCTAAGAAATACATAGTTAAAATTTGTAAATATAAAAAAATATGGCATCTTTGGCTTATCTTTACGAAAAGAAGAACCAAGATATTATTGAGCAATAAACAGCAAGTTGTTGCTTAATGAGAACGAATAGGATTCAGGATTATTGAGCAGTAAACACACTAGTGTTTCCAATATTTAAAAATGTTCCTAACAATGGTAGTTTGGTCAAATCTGATTTATAAGGCTAATCAAATATGGATAACCCACATAAAAACAAAAAAAAAATTCTTAGTTTGAAATTAATTTCTCATTATTGTTCTTTTTTAAAAAGTTTTTTTAATTCATTTAAAATTACTTTTTATCTTTCCTTCATTCTTTTCTCAAAGATGCTTGAAACTTTTTCATTTACTTAAGTAAGGTGGTGCTTGGTAGAAACTTTAAAAAATTTTGATTTTAGACTCTTAAATTTAAGAAAAACTGTAGAGAATTTTACTTTGGGGTTGCTTGGTGTAAACTTTTACTTTTGGCTTTTACTTAAAAAATAAATTGTAAAAAATTTTACTTTTAAAATAAAAACTGTGATTTTAGAAAATTAAAAATTCCACGAATGTAGCTTTTAAAATAAATGAAGTTTAGAGAGTAAAAAAAAAGAAGTGGGCAGTTAAGGCTGTAGAGAAAAAAAGGAGGTAAAAGTGTGATTGGCAATTTTTTGACTTTTAAAACTTTAAAACAAAATAAAATCTTAAAAGCCTAATGCAAGTAGCCCCTTTAAAATAAAAAATTGTAACTTTTAAAAAATAAAAGTCATGAATTGTTGGCTTTTGGAAAAAAAGTGAAACGTAGAACAAAAACTAAAAATCGGCTGTGAGTTTTTTTAGGGACTTTGAGTGATTTAGGACACTTAAAAAGTGCTTGCCAAAATTTAAACTTTAAAAACTTTTTTTTTTTAAGTCTCTAAAGCCTAAAAGTCTAAACACCAAACACCCCCTGAGTATTACAAATTCTGAAAAGAAGAGAATATGTTTTTTATATTATATTAAAATGATCCATCAGGCTAAAAACAAACACAAGTGTAAAGTTTTTTTTTTGCTCTCAACTCTACTTTCAGATCAATCATCACGATATGCCTTGAAACAATACCGTTCATGGTAAGCAACGTTGAAGAAAAGATCCGCCTCTAACTCTTTCGCACAGCAAACAAGATCTTAGGGAAAACAATATTGTTCATGTCTATGTCTTCGGGAAAAGTGTGTGATGAATTTTAGGGAATACATATGTGATTTAACGAGTTTTTTTCAGGTAAGTAGTTCTTTTGGAGGATGTTTAATGAAAAATTATTTGATGTTTTATGCTTTTGGAAGAAACATGTATACTCTTTTGGATTGTTATGTTGTAATCTGTTTTGGTGTTGCATTTAGCTACCTATTGTATAGTTGTTGATATATTTTATATATCGTGTATTATAAAGTGCCAGATTCTACACTATTTTGTCTCCTCCTAGGATGATTATGATGTTAATTATATTACATAATTTACTGTTAATTGATATATGTCCGAATCATGTAGATCATATAATCGTTGGGGATGTATATGATATTGTGATGGCATGAGGTTGCAGCTAGTATGGGTAGCTCCCCTTGCTGTGATTCTATGGGAATGTTCTCGAACACGTTCGGTCTATTTTTTGAGCAAGAATCACAGCGTTACCTTACTTTCACCATGATATGTAGTAAACAATCATTTTATTTTAGAAAAGTACAAACTAATTTGATGAGATTTTTAATAGTAATATATGTGAAACTAAGTAACAATTCTCAAATTTTATTCTCTATTTCTTTTCTGATTTAGTTTAATAGCATAATAAAATTCATTTTAGACCATTGAGTAAAGGATACTTAAGTTTTGTTACTCATGGTAATTTTTGTCTTACAAGTAAGTCTTTGGGTAGGGCAGAAGTACGACAGTCCAAATATCCAATATTATTTATTTATTTATTTTTATTTAAAAAGGCTTATTTTCAAAGAAAAATAAAATAGATTCAGTCCAAACAATATAATATTTAGTAGAATTTAAGGTTTCTTTGTAAAAAAAATATTTAAATAAAAGTCTAAATAATTAAGTTTTAATATAAATGAGAATTAAAATATTAGTTTTTTGTGTAAATTTATTAGGGGTCCAAAATTTGTTTTTGCCTTAGGGTCTGAAAAACTGTTGTGTCAGGGTTGCTTACAAGAAGCCTTAAACGAGACGTAGATGCACCTGAGCAGAATTCCACACAGGCGTGTAATAGGGAACTGTTATTATGTAGTAATGTGAACCAGATTTTACAAGCTTATGGCGTTTGTTTTATCGAGTCAAAATATTTTATTATGATGATATTTGTTTTGTTCGGATCATTTAACACAACTCTCAACCGTGGTACAAGTTTTTAAACCTTAAGCTGTAACCAGGCCCAACTCAAACTTACAATGAATCTTAGACAACTTTTCTAAACAACCCTGATTTTATATGTATTTTATATATTTAAAAATATTTATACTCTATTTTATTTAGACCCTAAACGTAAAGTAATTTTGTTAAAAACTAACTCGATCATGTGTATTTTCACCATGGGAACATGTCCAGTCTCTGGCACAATAATACTACTACTAGGGTCAAATTTTGCAGCTGGACTGACTGCAGCAACTGTTGTGTGTGCGACTGTGGACAAACCGTCTACGAGACCCAGACAATGTGATGGTTCCGGGCTGGTTATGTCTAGAATAGTCTGGGGTTTTACAGACCTTACAATTAAATGTTGTGTACGTTCTACTAGTAGTAGGAGTTATGCAATAAAATATAAAAGGGTTTGTTATGCAATATAGTAGAAGTTAATGGGTATCTAAACAATATCCTCAATGAACTTGGAAACCAGAAAAACATTTCTTTATTGCTTGCAACAGTTCAGATTCTAAAACTCCGGAAAGTTCATATTATTTCTGATCGATAGCGATATTCAAGTTGCCGAAGAAAATGGAATCAAATCTCCTTCCCCACTTTAAGGTTCGATTTTAGGTTTCTAGTTTGCTCAATCCCTGAAATTGTAAAAAATGCATCGAACTCTTCCTGAATTTAAATCTTGAACTGTTTCCGCAATTCAATTTTTTGAGCGAGATTTCTTACGAACCTCCAGAATGTCAGAATTTGTGGTTTTGCTTGTGCTTTGTATGTTTTATTCTTCGTTCTCATTTCTTGTTTTGTAGCTAATTTTGGGATCTGCTTCGATTGCTCGACGTAAGGTATTAAGCGACATGGGATACCAATTCACTCTAATGGTAATTTATATAGTTTAGTCCTCTTTCTTCTTCCTTTGGAACATTTAACAAAAAAAAAATTCACTTTTGTATTTGGGGTGATATAATTCAAGTAATTGTTTTATGTAGAGTGCTGATATTGATGAGAAAAGCATCCGCATGGAGAAGCCTGAAGATTTGGTATTGGCTTTAGCCGAGGCAAAGGTACTTTCATTAGTCATGTAGAAGCACAAATATTTGTAATCTCTGCCTGTATGCAATATATTATATGTGACTATGCTGATAATTCTTACCTATGTCATCTTCTGCTTTCTTCTAATAAGTAGATATAATGGTTATTTGTACGATTCATATTTCTTCAATTTGTATGTAGTTTGCTTTGTTGATATTCTTTCCTCAAACGAGGAAAACATTATATTCGTTTCTTGTTTCTCGTGATTTATCTATGAACTACATCTCAGGCTGATGCTATTGAGTTAAAACTACAAACTACTGAATGTGAAGTTGAGGAACAACCCACTGTCTTGATTGCAGCGGATACAGTATGTATTTTTTTTTGGCTTGGCTAAGTTCTAGATAGTCTCCAACTATCACCAAGTACCATTTTCTGCTTCCGGGGATGCATCATCTTCTTGGCAAAACACACTCGTAATTAGCTCTACGTAGTCCGGCATTAGAAGTACCCTAATTGATTTTATCTCTTGAAAGTCCTGTATATCTTCTTCTGAGTCTATTATGTGTCATTCTCTAGTTTTGATTGATTTTGTTGGTGCTCCTTGTTTATCTTCTGTATAGCATTTTCTTCGGATATGCACTTTAGATTTATATACTCTGCTTACATGATCTAACTTGTTTTGTAGCTCCTATTTTTAATTCATATGTTAGAGCAATATAATCTGGTTTATCTTGGCATATTATTAGTTTCGACAGAGTTTATGCGTACATCTATATCACCAAGGATTTTCCATATCTGTTTTTTTCCTTACGTTCTGTTTCGCCCATCAAATAACATTTCTTCTTCATCACAAACTTTAATATGCCGGCGAAATCTTTTCCCAGGCTGAAGCAATCATGCAGAGGATCCCTGATGATGACAGCATACAGGAGGATAAGTCGACATTACTTGTTACTTGCGACCAAGTACTGATCTATATTTGAATTTTCTGAGCTTTCTTAAACTTACCATTTATATTCTCAGCTAGCTAGCCGTCATGGACAGCCATTTTTTAGGTTAGGTTAGTATCAATAGGAGTCTAAAAGAGCTAAGATTGTATAAATTGTTAGTTGGTTCAGTAGTTAATAGGAGTTGACAAATGAGAAGGTGGGCCATCCTAAGGACATAAATGGTATTTGCTGATATTGGATGCTCTACCAGAGACTTGGATTTAATGTTTTGAATCGTTATGAAGGTGGTTGTCTATGAAGACACTATCAGAGAGAAACCCTCGAGTGTGGAAGAAGCAAGGGAATACATTAGAGGTAAGCTCGCATGACCTTCCTTGTTAACTACAACTCGAGGCTACGGTTAAAATATCTAAATTCAAAACACAGGCTATTCAAAGGGACACACAGCAACAGTGAGTTCTGTGGTTGTGACAAATCTCAAGACAGGATTCCGAAAAGGAGGCGTCGATAGAGTGGAGGTAACAGTTTACTTCATTCGAGTTGCGATTATACAAAAAATTGTGCAATATATATATATATATATATATCACTAGCTGATGATTTGACTTCTTAACAGATCTATTTCAATGAAATACCGGAGGAGATTATCGATAAATTGGTGAGAGGTGGTCTGATGCAGGTTTTAATATGTATATTTTTTTCACCATATAAATATTGCCTCTTGATGAGCAGATTGAGGACGGCATGGTGCTTAAGGTGGCTGGTGCACTTGTAATCGAGCATCCTCTAATATTGCCATGCGTTAAAGAAGTGGTTGGATTTCTTTGCCTTCTGCATTTTGACCATCATACTATGACTTTACTTGGATTTGAGCGTAAAGTCGTATTTCTTCATCATCGTAGAGGATAAACAAATAAACCGTGCAACAAGTTAATCTTATGGTTTCGTTTTCTTGTCAGTTGTGGACAATGAATGGTTAATTCAGGGTGTATTGTTTTATCAGGTTGGGACAACGGATAGTGTGATGGGTCTGCCCAAAGAATTGACTGAGAAACTTCTCAAGGAAGTATTGGCAAGCACATAGGTGCCTTGAATTGGTGCCTGTTTGGTCTCTAAATGCTGTATTCGTCATCTTCAACTCGTGAGTATTCAGTTGTTTTGCTTCCTCGTTTTTTCTAAAACCTTTAGATTAGGATTGCTAGTGTTTTTGGTTTTCTGTTGCAGTGATATTTTTATTAAACCAACAAAAACAAAAACACTAAACAATAGAGTTTATCGTTTTTCTCTTGTCCACATTTTGCGGGATATTTAGTACATTCGGTACTGCTTTCTCTCGTCTTTTGCTTCACTGATTAGTAACGATTAAGCAGTACACTCTATGCCGCGATGATTAAAGGTTACCAATCAAAATCGTTATCTTTCAATTTCAAATGCAAACTAGATTCTAACCAAGATGCACGAGAATATTTTTTATTGTTTAACGAATTTTGTAATATAATTTATGTTTTTGAGTTTAGATATATTATTTTTATAAATATATTTTTTAATAAGTGAAAATATTAATTTTGTGTTTAGATATATTTTTATAATATTAAAATTAATTATGATTATAAAAATATAATTTTAACCCGTCCGCTAATATTAATTCAAAATAAACTATTATAAAAACATAATTCTAACTTTTTCGTTCATATTACCGTATAATATAATATTTGTTAAAAGTTTGAAATGTATTAACAGTATTATTTAGCATTATAGTTTTCTAAAATTTAATCAATGAAAGAAGTGTACAACTAGTTTTTCAAACCACATTTTAGTGTATGCAATAATTTTTAATTTTTATGTTTTTATTTTATATGAAAAATATATTTTCGATATACATGTATAATTCAAAGTTAATGATTTTAGTTACCAAAATATTTTTAACCAGGTTTTTATATATATTTTTAGTTTTATGAATTATAAAAAATATATATTTAATATTTAAATTATACATTTGAATTTTATCTATTATTTTATTATTAATTTGTAAATAAATCATAATCGTAAATATATTATATAAGCAACATAAATATCATATCATTTACATCATTGTAAATATTTAATATTTCAAATATGACCAGTATTTCTCATATGTGAATTATTTTTTTTTCAAAAATTCTACACATTTTTGATAAAAAATGTTTAATAGTATAGAAATTATTTAAATTAGAATCTTTAAATCAAATCTAAATTAATATCTGATTTATTATTTTTAATCAAATCAAATCAAATCTAAATTACTTATATTTAAGGAACTCTAAAAATATTTAAATTAATAACTAATTTTCAAAATTAAATAGAAATAATTATTAAAATTATTTTTAAACACTTAAAAAAATTAAAAGTGTTTGGAAGCAAGTACTAAATATGCTTCTGTTTTAATATAATAGATAATAATATTTGAAACTACGGTAATTAAACTTTAAATATATATTCTCTTCGTTTTCAAATAATTTAGTTTCTAGAATTTTCACAAATTAAGACACTAATAACACATAGGGTCCAACTGATGACCATAATTGAGAAAAAGAATGATAGGGAATATGGTATTTCTCTCAATTCTTAACTTTTTTACCATTTCAATGGAATATTTGTTACACATAATTCATTTCTATTTCTTCTTATATGAAGAATTATAAAACAAATATATTTTTTATCAAATTTGATAGGAAATAGTTGTATATTCCTCTCTATTTATTATTTTAAAATATTCATTCATGTTTCTGGTTACTATTTATTGTGACAATTTGTTATATTTCTTCTCTGTATTGATTTATTTTTATTTTTTTCCATATGATTCCTTTTATTTTTTTTTCTTCTTATCATTCTTCTTATTCTTGATATTGTCACCAGTTGGATCCGTAGTTATACTTTGCATCAATAAATGTAAACAAAAAATAAATAAAAAAGCTAAAAATTACTTGTAATCACAATAGTTGTATGTCCTCTATTGTAGATTGTGAAGACATTCTAATGAAATTGACATAGATCAACTTTTGATAATTTTGCTACCGTTCTTTATACAGCAAAGAAAATTAGTGAAGTAACTGATCAGGCATATCGCATCGTCTTCCTCAGACTGTAATAAAGAAAGGGTGGATTACTCATGTATCCTGCAAACCAATGTTTATTAATAGTTTGACACACTTTTATTGTTTATGCTAAATTAACCTCGTATACCGATCTTGCCCTTTTGGGCTTTGTTGAAAAAAACATTATTACGAAAATGCTATTATTTTTTATATGCCACGTAAGCAAAAAGTATCGCGACATTATGCATAAGTCTACCACTATTTATAGTAGACTTGTTTGAATTTGGTCAACGCAATTTTTTGATGGTAGATTTATTTGAGAGTTGGTAGATTTGTTGAACCTTAGTAGACTTGTTTTAGTAGACATATTTTTATAGCATAGTAGACTTATTTTGTGTTGGTAGACATATTTATTGTTGGTAGATTCATTATCTTTAATAATAGATTTATGAAAATATCGTTGACTTATCGTAAGTGTTTGATTTTTTTGGTAGATTTAAATAGTAATGGCGACAGATTTATTTGTAATGGTGACAAATTTATTTAGTTTGATGTACAGTAGACTTATTTTGCTTGGTAGACTTATTGCTATTAATAGTAGCTTTATCAGGAGTTAGTAGACTTATTCGTATATATGGTAGACTTAAAACAATCGTATTTTAGAAAATAATGTGGTAGATTTAATTATAAGTATGGTAGGTTTATTAAATTTTGGTAGATTTAATATTTGTAATTTACAATACTGGTAGACTTATGTTTGTATTTTGTTCTTACTCAATTAACCTGCACTTTGAAAAATAATCTTCAGTTTAGTAGACTTATAACTATTTGGGTGATGGTAGACTTATGAAGCTGGTTTATAGTAGACATTTGACTTTTTAAAAATTTGAAAAGACATTTTTGCCCAAATTTGTTCGTAGATATTACAAAAAAAAAACTGATTGTGTCATCTTCTTCGATTAGGGTTGCAGCCGTCGAAGTATGATACTTGAAAATTTATATTTTATGGTAGACATGTTATTTAAATAACCACTTGTAGTATACTTATTTATATTTTATAGTGAACATATTATTTGAAGTAGCATTTGTAGTAGACTTATTCACATGTTTTATAAGCAGATCAGGGTTGAAGATGCCAAACTTTTGGCTGTGCAAGTTATTGATGCAGATCAGTCAGAGGTTATTGGCACAAATTCTGCCCATGTTGTCAATTTGAAAGAAAAAACATGTACCTGCCGTCGGTTTGATCTTGATAAAATCCCTTGTGTACATGCCATAGCCGCTGAGGAAGCAAGAAAAACTTCACGAATCTCCCTATACCATCCCTACTATCAAACAAATTACTTGCAACATGCTTACGTAGGAAGTGTAATGCCAAGAGATATAGCACTACCAGTGCCAGAAGAAATGGCTAACAAAATTTTTCATACTGTTTTCGTTCGCAATCCTCCAGGCAGACCAAAGAAGACATGCATTAAGAGTGCATTCGAGATCGCGACAGCGAACAAACGTCCAAGACAGATGCCTAAATGCTCTACTTGTGGTAAAAGTGGACATAATCGCATCACATGTAAAGCCTAAATTTTCTACTTTCTTGTAATAATCGGTTTGTTAGACTTGTAACACTTGCTTCATTTTTGTACTCTCTTCTAGTACTTGTATTGTCGTACTTTTTTTAAAAAATTATTGTCGACCTAATTGATGCAAAATATTCCAATAATTAACCGTTTTAACATTAAATATACCAAATTTTCAAAGAACCAACATCATGCCAAAAAACATCATGGTCCTTTTTAAGTCTAGTTCATCAATATGTCCTAAAAGAATCCGCCATAGAAGTCTTCCGTCGTTAGGGTTCGACATACAAAACAATAAAAGTCTACCTTCGTCAGGGTTAGACATAACAAGTCTACCGTCATAACTGTTTGACATACAAAATAAGTTTATCACTCTCAATCATTTATGGAAACTCTTCTTCTGCAGAGGTGATCTCCCAGGCGAAAATAGTGTGGATGGGTACTCCTTTGTCTTGCTAGAAGAGGCGATCTCTGGATATATGTAATAAGAATTAGTCTACCATTCTTAATCAGTTACAAACAAGTCTACCACTCTCTATACAAATATGTTTACCACTCCTCAATCATTTACGAACAAGTCTACCACTCACTATACGAATATGTCTACCACTATCAATCATTTATGAACAAGTCTACTAAACTAAACTCTATCTTTACTGAACATGTCTACCACTCTCAATCATTTATGAACAAGTCTACTAAACTAAACTCTATCTTTACTGAACAAGTCTACTACTCTTTCTGCTTTTCCGACAAGTCTACTACTCTTTCTCATTTATGAACAAGTATACTAGTCTTTATGGAAACAAGTCTACTACTCATTTTATATACCAATAACAAAAACTTAGCTTACTTAACAATAAATCGACCATAATATCACCCTAACTCACCGCAGATCTTCACCCTCACCGGATTTCCTCTAACCCACCGGGAATTTCTCTAACACCTGCAAACAAAAAATTAGGGTTAGATTTTACCCAACAAAAACGGCGCCGCAAGGTAATTTTCGCTGTCTAATCCTTGCTGTCGAAAACTAAAACGGCGCCGCAAAGTTTTCGCAAAGAAATTCCGGCAACTCCTCGAAAATCTGCGGCGACTCAAACCCTAAAAATCGTCGAACAACTCTGCAGATGCTTTGAACGGTGCAGAAACTTCTGTAAACAAAGAGGAAAGAATTTAGAAGTGTCAGGAAGAAGATCTTACCGGAAAACCTTCTATCTCCGCCGGAATCTGGTCGACAAAGTTCGTTCGTTCCTTTTCGCCTTCGCCGTCGCCGCTATCGTTCTTTTTTTTCAGAAACCAACAACTCCTCAATCTTAACTTTAACTTATTTCTATTTTTATTAATATCTATTTAAAAATAAAATAATATAATTGAAAATGGCAATTCTGTAATACTGTGTATCCTCGGGGTAAAATGGACATTGACAAACTTATTAAGGATAGTCTAGCAAGGTAGACTTATCCAAGGATACACTGGCAATAAACCATGCTTAGGAGGATAGTTTCATGCATTAACTCATAAAGAAAAGAGGTAGTGCTGGTGATAGAGAGAGGACAAATGCTATAGTTTTAGCCCGAAAAAGTTGTAGATAAAGAAGAATGAATGTGAAAAAAAAATTCCAACACCTGTGCTAATCTAATGACATTCAATCACCAGATGATGATTTTAGACAAAATAGATCTGAGAGGAAGCTCGATAACGAAGAACTAGATTTTGACCCGCCCATAGGTGAGCGGACGTAATTTTTATTGGTTAAAAATTAAAATAAAATAATATTTACATTACAAAGGTCGTGAAAGATTTGATCTGACACGCCCATGGATGGAGAGAGTAATGTGTCTTTTAAAGAGATTTAAAAAAATGTATATTTAGGGTACTAAAAAAAATTATTTAGTTTTAAAGTTGAATGATGTTGAATAAAAGTATGTTTGATGACTTTGGTTGTTAGTATAAAAAACATGTGAATTTTTTACATTGTTTGGTTTCAAATTTCGACACTGACTCATCCTGACTCGTAGACAGCGCCTCGTGGTGCGACAGAGTCCGGGCACAATGGAGATCTGTTCTTACCATTAATTTTACGTATATATATATATATATATATATATAATATTACGTATATATTATATATATATATATATATGGATCTGTTATTATATAATACTTTTGAGGGGGATTTGGTTTGAAATCTATCCCTCAGGAAGTAGCCAATATCGATAATTTTATAAATTTATAAGTAACAGAGTTACATAACTTATATAAGTAAACTGTATACTAATTATAATAAATTGGATTCCAAAAATACTAAACACATATATTTTGTACACATTGATTAAGAAAAATGGAGATTACTTAACAAATAGAAAACTTTTAGTATTAAGTCAATTAATACCAGTACAGAGCATAAAAAATTACAAAAACCCTTAACATTCACTGATAAAAGTAAAGTTTATTCACTGAAAGATGTTATTACTTATCAAAAATTGATCCAAAATCTATCTCCAATAAATACCTAACTAAAATATTAATGTGAATACACTTTAATTAGTATTATAATAAACCATAAAATATCATAAAATATTATAAAATCAATAACAACTTACTTGTTTCTGAATTTAATGGCTTCTTGTATTAGTTTTTGATTATTGCAGCCATCGACCCATTTCGTTATTCACATAGTATGCTTAATTAGAGAAATATTGGGTTGAAAGAGATCATAGCCCATCAGGGAAAAGTCTCTACCGCTGTGTCTTCTGCATCTCCACCCTAGATCAGGTGAATTTACCCTTTGCTTCTCTCGATTTTTAGAATGTCACATATAGTGTACATCCACCAAAAAACAATAACGTCATCTTTCGATTTACTTTGAATTTAGATTCACTTTAACTTTAAATTCAAAATATCTGCAAAAATCTGTAAATCAAATTTATTTAAATCCATGTAAATTTAGAAGATGCAAACATTTTTAATACAAAAATACAAAGTTTCTGTAAATAATTATTCTGTAGAGAAAAAGAATACGATATTTTTTTCAAAAAAAACTGGACAATATAAAAATTGTAGGTAACGTTTTGGCTAACAATTATTATTATTGATATGAATGGAATTGATACATATTTCACAATAACAACATAATTCGTTATAGAAACAATTTACACAAAGAATGGCTATTATTAACTTGTCACATGCTTGGCACGTGTACTAATCTTTCTCCAAACCTTCACAATTGTGTTGTTCTCGTTCAAGCTTTAGAAGATGGAATCAAGTGAATAAGAGACTTCTTCCACATTTTTAATCTGTTTGGAAGAAATTAAATGAAACAAATAAATATATTTTTTTAACTTAAGTCGAAACAGAAAGAAAACACAAGTTAAAAACAGACAGAAACACAAGTGTTAATAAGCTATTAATAAGGTAAAAAAAAATTATCGGCAAAATCATACAAATGTTAATATGTTAATGAGCTTTTGATTTTTCTAACACTTTTAATATTGAATCTGTTGAGTTTCATATTAAGATCAAGCTTTAAAATATTCACCTGTATTTAAAATTTTTGGAGACATTTAGACAAACAACTATAAGGAAAAAAAGAAAGATTAAACAGAACATATAAAGAAGAGGAAAAAAGATCAAACAAAACAACTAAATAGATGAAATTCTGTAAATACTTGATTCACATCAGAACAGAGTTTGATGGATTTTGCAATGGCAAATATGATATGCAATTGAAACTAAATAAGGGAGTTAGCAAATTATTTACTGAATTAGAAATCATAAAAGTTACCAATATCAGATTCCAAACGTTTTCTAGAAATCAATAAAATATACAGTCATATTTAATATCTAAAACTTACTTTGTGCAGTTCTGATAGAGTATTCAATATATATTTTGGATTTGGTGAATGGCGAAAAAAGATGTCTAGATAATCTTCACAATCTTATCACACTGCATAAAATTAAGGTCATTAGAAAATAATGAACCTAAAATACGAAAACAGATTGTGAAGATAACTAACCTGATAAATATCAAATTTTATCAGCTTGCACAAGTTTCAATATGATTAGCTCCCTGCATTACACATTTACTTTTAATTCAAACAAACATAATTGTTAAGTAAACCATTAAACTCTGATAAAAATGTGTAGACCGTGAATTATGTAGAGGATATTGCTGTCAAAACGTTTTGAACATAATAATGTATTAACTTGGATTATTACTCAAATATGTAGAGAATATTATAAAAATGCCACTCAAACCTGATTTCAACTACGGTTGTAAAGTTTTCTTCTAATTATCCCCCAAAAATACTTGTTAGGACATGATAGGAAGACATTATTCAGCCCTTGTTTCCTCTGTCTTCTTTGGCTTCGATCTTGTCAGCCATTGCTATCTTTTCATTGGTTCAAATCAAAACAAAGACAACAATAAATCAGTATACATTAAATTTAAATACAGTTTTCAAATTAAATACCAGAAATCAAAAAGTGAACAATTAAACACAACTCGTGCTTCCGTATAACCGTAACAAATAGCAACATATCATACGCGCTGTAAAACCTAAATCATTAAATAGATTAATTTTGTTTTAAGACATTTACCTTGATAAAATGAATTTTTTTGATAAGGTAAACAGAAAAAGATCTTCACAGGTCATCGAATAGGTGGTATGCACACAAATCGGAAAATACGATGCAACAATTTATTCACGTACCTTCCTCGAAGCCTAGCGATCTCGAAATCAATCTCCTGAGCTTCCAGCTCCGCCAAAGTTTTCCAGTCCAACTTTTTTTTTTTTTTTTTTGGTCAAACTTTAAACTTCATTAACTCAAAAAGCATCGTTTAAGAGAGCTCGGAGAGCTCCCTTGGCTACAGAATCCGCCACGGTATTAAGGGTCCGGGGGATATGAGCAATAGAGAAAGAAGAAAAGGATATCGTCAACAGACGAATATCGGAAACAATAGCATAGATCTCATTAAGGGAGTCCTGAGATTGAAGAGAATTCACGATGGACAGACAGTCCGATAGCACTTGAATCTCTTCACATCCTCGTTCAGTCGCCAGGAGAAGAGCCTCACGAATAGCCCAGGCTTCAGCAGCGAGAGCTGAGGCGACATGGCGTCGAGAGCTCGAGAAAGTGAGTGTTTGGTTTTCTTCTCTGAGGTTGAAAACGATGCCCAATCCACACGACTGAGATATAGCATCCCAAGCTGCATCAACGCTGCAGCTGATATTAGCGAGTGGGTGGCTCTCTAGAGGGGGTATGCGTCGAGAGGTGTGTAGTTTCCTGAGCTGCTTGCCAAATGCGCGCATCCGAAATCGCTTTCGTGAGAACTTCTTGCTCGGAGAAGACCGTATCGGAAAAAATCCGTCGGTTACGAGCTGTCCAGAGATTCCAACAGATCCAAGCTGGGAGTGAAGTCGCAGGTAGTCCTGATGGTGGGAGGCTAGTTAGGGTAGGTATGCTAGCCAAGAACTCAAGGACATGGACAGTGGCGAGATGGTGTTGTTCACGCAGCGGCGCTAATTCCCAAACACCTCGAGCGAACTGACAGTCTCGAATAACATGTGTAACTGTCTCTGGTGCTCCACAGATCTTACAGGCGAAATCGACTTGAATTCCACGATTAACGAGTTGGACACCAACCGGGAGGGCCTCAGCGGCAGCTTTCCACAAGAAATGTTTAATCTTAGGTGCGGTGCGAAGACGCCATATGTTCTTTTGCCAGTTGAAAGTTCTTTGGAGGTCGGGAATATGGTCCGAAGAGGTGATACCATAGCCCGAACGGACAGCATATTTGCCATTCTTCGAGGGTAACCAAACCAATCTGTCTGGCGGACGGGAGGCGCTGAGGGGGAGGAGTCGGATCAGATGCTCGCATTCAGGGATGACATCCTGGATTCGCCTCAAGTTCCAGGTGTTCCCAACTTGGTCTATAAGATCTGATACAAGTAGATCTTTAGTTTCCAGCGTAGGTGGTCCAATTGGGTGAAGGGGCAGAGTTACGCTAAGCCATGGGTCCTCCCAAACTCGTATCGATTCTCCATTGCCGACTAGCCATCCCATGCCATGCCTAAGAATTTCTCTGCCAGCAATAATACTCCTCCAACCATGAGACGGGTTAGAAGGGGGGACACAGTCCATAAAGGGTGCATAGTGGCAGTATTTGCCCAGCAACACTCTCGATACCAAAGCATGGGGGTGAGAAATAAGGCGCGCTCCAATCTTAGCCAGCAGAGCATCATTAAAGCGTTTGATGTCTCGAAAGCCTAGTCCGCCCGTATTCAAAGGAGTCGTAAGTCTATTCCAAGAAACTCAGCTCATTTTCCTCTGGTCCGGTTTGTCGTCCCACCAGAATCTTGTAAGAACCGATTGGATTTGTTTGCAGAGAGACTTAGGGAGTTTAAAACAAGACATTGCATATGAGGGCATCGACGCAAGTACCGATTTAAGCAGCACTTGTTTCCCAGCAGCCGAAAGGAAATGAGACGCCCAGCTGTGTGAGTGTTGTCGAATACGGTCCACTTGGCTCGCGAAGATGTCCCTCTTCTTCCGTCCAAAGTCCTCCGGTAGCCCTAAATATTTTCCTGCTCCTCCTTCATTGTGAATGTGGAGGATACGTTTCGCCACTGCTCTCTGGTTGTGGTGGGTCTTTGCCGAGAACGTGATGGAGGATTTGGCAAGATTTATGCTTTGTCCCGAGGCTTCTCCATAGCGCCTTAGAATAGATGAGAGTACTGCACATGAGGTGGGATCAGATTTGCAGAAGAACATGGTATCATCTGCAAATAGGAGATGGTTAACTTGGGGGCTATTGCGGGACACCCGAATGCCAACCAGCGAACCATTATCCTGGGCTTTCCGGCAGAGGCCGGCTAGCACCTCCGTGCAGAGAATGAAGAGGTAGGGGGAGAGGGGGTCGCCTTGTCTAAGTCCTCTGGATGGCAGAACTCTTCCCTGCGGACCTCCATTGATGAGGAAAGAGTAGGATACCGTCATCACACACTCCATTATCCATTTGATCCATTTATGGTGAAAGCCCAGACGATCCAGAACGGCTCTAAGGAAACCCCACTCTATCATGTCGTATGCCTTGCTCATATCCGTTTTAACAGCCATGAAACACCTCTTCTTTGCCTCCGAGGTACGGAGATAATGAAGGGTTTCATGAGTTATTAAGACATTATCGGATATCGCTCTATTTGGAACAAAGGCAGATTGAGTCTCAGAGATGAGATGTGGGAGGATTGTTTGAAGCCGTTTCGTAAGGATCTTGGCAATGATCTTGTAGTAGACGTTGCAGAGAGCTATGGGTCGATAATCAGCGACTCTCCTGGGGCCCAATATCTTTGGGATTAGACGAATGTGAGTCTCATTTTGTCGAGTCGGGAAAGATCCAGACAGAAAAAACTCTTGGATTTCTTTAACAACATCTGGGCCAATGATGGGCCAGTATGTGTGAAAAAACCAGCGGAGAATCCGTCTGGCCCCGGGGCCTTGCTAGGATGAATGGATTTGACTGCTGAGTGGATTTCAGCGGGGTCAGGGATCCTAATAAGTCGGGCATTAGTCTCCTCGTCGATTTGTGGCTCTAAGACGTCATGTACTAGATCGAAGCCGGAGTTATTCTGCGAGGAGAATATCTCCTGGAAGTACTCCGAGATAATACGAGCGAAGTCCTGCTCCTCATGGAAGGCTGTTCCCGAACTGTCCTCCAGAACCGTGAATCTATTGCACGTCCTCCGATTCCGTGTAACAGCATGAACGTAACCGGTATTGCGATCGCCACTCTGCAGCCATAAGATACGACTCCTTTGTTTCCAAAATTGCTCCTCAGCCTTATATGCTTTCTCCAGGGTAGCAGTGCAGTGACCAATCAAAATTACCCAGAGAAGTAAAATCAGTAAACAGACCATCAGTATAATTACAAAACCCGAATGATCAGTATATATAGCCTAACAACAATGACAACGACATGTAAAAACAGAATTTTATATTTCGTCTTCTACGATGTGTTTATGTGTTTATGTGTTTATGAAGTCCCTTGAACGTGATTAGTCTTGAGAGCAAAAGAATAAGAGCGGAAAAAATGATCTAAAGATTTCAATAGTTGGATTTAGTTTATGAGAAGGTATATATAAGACTTTATATGAGCCGACGTGAATGACTTCTTTCTTTTAAAAAATCTAAAATTAATTACAATATCTTTTTGTATCTTTCAAATTTAAATATAAAGTTAGTTACAAATAGAAAGCATTAAAAAACAATTACACAGAGACGATATGGAAATAATTGTTTAGATATTGTTTAGATATTTTGACATATTCAAAATTAATAGATGCAAAAATTTAGTAAAATATTATAGAAATTGTGATTTAAAGTGATATTCGATTGAAATTAATAAAGAAATGATTTGCAGAAAAAAAACAATATTCGATTGAAGGGAAAATATGATTTAAAAATTTTCTTTATGAATAAACTGAAGATTGTAACTTAAGTGATTATATTATGTTGAGTGTATTTTTATATATATATATATTGAATGTATTCATAACTACGTAAATATATTGGCAAGATATTTTAAAAAATATTCTCTTTACTATTAAACTTCTTACGAAAATTTTGGGAATATTAATAACTATCAAATGCATTTAAAGAAATCCTATTAATTGCCTATCTGATAAAAAGGATAAAGAAAAGATCTCAGAGATAATCAAGAAATATATTATTAATTACTTAAACTTTTGTTCAATATTTTTAGTTGTTATGGTAGTTCATATATTTCGGAAGATTGTTTCCATAGTTGCTACCATGTTTAAATAAAATCGTTTACTTAAGATTTTATCTCATAAAGGAATTATCTATTATATTAAAACAGAAACACTTTTAGTGCTTGCTTCCAAACACTTCCAAATTTTTTTTAAATATTTTTTTTATATATAAATTTAATTTCGAAAATTTAATATTAATTTAGATAACTACAGATTCCTTAAATATAGCTTATATTTAATTTAAAATTCAAACTATTTATTTTTTGTAATTAATTTAATTTTTAAAATAGATATTAATTTAAATTACTTTAAATTTCTTTAAATATAGGTTAGATTTGATTTAACATTTAAAATTAAATACTATTTTGAGAATAACATATATGATTAACAAATATCTTATTATATTTTTTAATCATATTCAATCAGATTAAAATTTCACATATTAAAAACTGATAAATATTAATATTATATGATTATTTGATGGAGCGATTTTTTTTTTATAATTATAATCTTATACGGGATAGGTTATCAAAACATGCAAGATATTAAAAAACAAAATTATTTCAAAATTACTAAATATTTATATTATATGGTAATATGAACAGGCGGGTTAGAATTATTATTTCATAACCACGATTATTTTCAGATTAATAGAATGTGCGAGTTAGAAATATGTTTTTATAATAATAGTCATTTTTTATTAATAGAATGACTGTGTTAGAATTATGTTTTTATGATCATTATTATAATAATATTAAAAAAAATTTAAAACATGAGGTTAGAACAAAAAAACAAGAATTTCAATACATTATATAAAAACAAAAAAAATTTATCACTCACTAGATATATTATATCTATAAAAAAAATATAAATTATATTATAAATTTGAATTTAAAAAAAAATCCGTGCGGATGCACGGGGTAAAATATAGTATTATGTTAAAAATGGGTCACAGATTTTAAGGGATCTTGCGTGTGATTTTGAAAATCGGTCATGCACAGATTTTTAAAAAGGATCCGTGTGTTTTAAAACTGGGTCAAATTTAAGGATTCACGTCCTTTTAAACGGGTCATTTTAAAAGGACGCGGATCTTCTTTGGTTTGAGTTTTTTTTTTTGTGGAATACATTTTTATACAATGGCATTCATTGTAATATACTACGTAACACTGAAGTCAATTTTCTAAATGTATTTTTCCTTTAATATTATAAGATGTATATATCGAAGGATGTATAGTAAATACTAAATAGAATATTATACTACTCTATTATGTAGACATCTGCGCCTTGCGCGGAGTGAAATATTTATAATTTTTTATAATCTAAGTTTGAAATAAAAATATGAACAATAAGAACTTATAATTTTGAAATAAATATATTATATTGGTGTAAATTATATTGTTATATATAAATAAAACCGAGGAAAAAAACCCCTTTTAAAAACAGTGCAGAAATAGAATTGTACCATATAATGTAATATATAATGTAATATATATAATGTTATATATAGTGCATTTCATTATTAGAATAATTAAAGTAATTCTAACAATGATGAAAAAAATACATATAAATAAGATTTACCATAAATTATAGGAGTAATATAACTAAATGAAACAAATAACTAGTTTTTGAATCAATTAAAACACTCTAGATTGTTAGACCAATAATAACTTGGTATTCTTTTGCAAAGTCTTGTGATATTTACTTTTATGTTTTATATATTCTTCAAAATTTTCAAATCAGAGATTGAGCTTCAAACAACTTGACTCTCTAGGATAGATCTGCAAGGAATAAGAAAAGACATGAAAAAGTGCAAAAGATGAAACAGAAAAGTTAATTGGATAGAAAGGAGAAAGAACAATGGATCCAGGGAAGAATCCCTTTTTCCATTACCTAACCCTAGGAAAACAAAGTTTTGGTGGCTCAAAATCTTATTACAGGAGCACACACTCGTTTAAGACTGCTAAGAAATGTATTTATAGGTCCTAGGGTCTTTTAGGTCTCATTTAGGGCTTCTCTGAAGAGGAATGGCGAAATGGGCTTTGATGTTGGGCCTTGTGGCTCGGATTTGGTCCAACGGGGGTGAAAGTCTTCTAGGGCAGGTAAAATGCTATTTTGCCGTGGGTGAGAGTCCTCCGGGACTGGTAAATTCGGCTAACTTGTTCTCCATGTATCTTTTGATTGCACCGTTGGATCTTTGTGATGTAAAGTGCTATGGAAATCTGGTTGTCTCCTCTTGACTGTCGCCAAATTTGAGCTGAATCAGACGATGAGAAAGTCTTCATTTGAGGTTAAATTTCTGACAGTCTCACTATGAGCTAAAAATGTGGATTTCATCCATTTTGCCATCTTTTTCCCAAAATTTCCTGAAAAGAGCCCGAAACTACAAATATAGAGAAATTATAATAAAATTTCCTAAAAATGATTAAAACCTTTGAAAAAGCATTTGAAACCAATGGTGAAAATGGGTACAAATACGGTGTTATCAAGCTCTTACCTTGACATCAGATCCCGAACTGAGGAAAACGATCCCCTCGAATTTATCGAATGACCAAGCATAGAAACAGTAAAAGTATTTCAGTTAATCAATCCCCCGAAAGAAGAGCCCGATCCCAAGAACAACGACGAAGTAACAGCAATGGAAGAGGACACTTCGTCAGCAGATCCGGAGTATGGTTGCAAAAAAAAAAACGGCTCGGAGCGATTGGTGTTTACATCGCCGACGGGGATGTCCCATCTAATAAATGGGAAGCTTGGAAGCTAAAAGCCCAGACCGCAAGATACATCCTCATCCGGGGCGAAATCTTCAAATGGAGGTTCTCAGAACCACTGATGACATGTGTAGAAGGAGCCGAGGTGAGAAAAATAATGCATGAAGTACACAACGGCAATCACTCCAGCGGAAGGTCTTTAGTGATCAAGATAAAACGACACAGCTACTATTGGCCAACAATTGTGAAAGATTGCAAGAAATTCACCATGAAGTGCAAAAAGTGTCAGCTACACGCTCCAACCATGCATCAACCGGCCGAGCTGATATCATCAATCTCATCACCTTCCCCATTCATAAGATGGTCAACGGACATTGTCGGACCTCTGCACAGGTCGAAACAAAAGCGATTCCTACTGGTTCTCACTGACTATTTCTCGAAGTGGGTTGACACAGATTCTTACCCGAGCATATAAGATTTCCTATGAGATAGTCACCAACAACGGGTTGCAATTCATCTCCACCCGATTCGAAACTTTCTGCGAAAAATGGAAAATCCGCCTAAGCAAATCAACGTCAATATACCAAATGGGAAAAGACAAGCCAAGGCGGCCAACAAGATATTCTTAGATGGATTAAAGAAACGGCACGACGCCAAGAAGGGACGATGGACATGCGAGTTAGAAGGAGTCCTCTGGTCTCACCGAACAACTCCACGCCGAGCCACCGGAAAAACACCGTTCGCCCTTGTTTATGTGACTGAATACGTAATTTCTCCCAAGTTGGACTTTCTCGGAATACAACAAAAAGTTTTACCCAGACAGGAAGGATTGAACCACTTGATGATGCTGGATGAGCTTGTCTTAATCAACGAGAAGCGCAACCAAGCCCTGATACGGATTCAGAATTATCAGTAAGAAACGGCAAGATATTACAACAAGAACGTCCAAAATCGAAGATTCCAGGAAGGAGAGCTAGTTCTCAAAACGTATTCCAGAACACTGCCGAGAGGAATGTAGGGAAGCTCGGAGTAAACTGGGAAGGACCTTACAAGGTTACTAAGGTGGTTCGCCCAGGGGTCTACGAACTTGCAACAATGACGGACTGTTCAATTCCAATATCGTGGAACGCCATGCATGATAGTAGGATTTTTAGCCTACTAAGATCAACTAACCTCTTGTGTTGTAGCACTTGAGGGTCAATCCAAATGGAGATTATCTAGGCACTAAGACTATATGGATCAATTCTTAATCCAAGTATAAAGAAACAGGTTGGTGATTAAGTGATCTAAAAAAAACATACAAGAAGCAAGTAACAATTGAGAACTAAACAAGCAAGACAAACAAGAAAAGATTCAAATTCAAAAATAAGAGAAATCTAAACCTCTAGATGTGATCATTGATTAGGGTGCTTAAATGTGAATTCATGATACTAAGCAAACAATGCAACACTTGCAATTCTTTAGTCTAGACTTCCAAATCAGATTAATTCATTTTCATGACAAAAATCCCTTTGTTAATTACCAAATCAAGACTAATTCCCATTAGATGAATAAGCAATCAACAAGCATAAGGTTTTAAGTCTAAAATGACCAGACATCCTCTTTGTGCATCAAAATAAGAGCTAAGAATGACTAAATCTTATACAGAAAGATAAAGCAAGCATCACATGATCTCAAATTCCAATTAACTTAGAACTCTAAACTAGATTAATCCTCTCATGAAGGCATTAACCTCTACACTAATCCATTTTCAAACCAAATCATCATTTTTGAAATATGAATCAATGAGCATTAAGAAACAGTTATAATATGTCATTCATGCATTTAACAATCATTCCCATGATGAAAAAGGCATAAACCCTTAAGTTAGCTCATTCATGCATTTCATCAAACACCTTGTGGGTGGAGAAATGCCTAAGTTCTAGATCAAGCTTATAATGAGAGATCTAGCATTAGGATCAGCTAACTAAGGAAAGGAAATGAGAATCTAGAACCTAAGCATCATAAATCAAACATCTAAGCACCCTAATCTACACACCTAAAAGCTTAAAAGAAGACTACTCACTAATCATGCTTAACACACCATTTCCTTTGCAATAGGTGATGTTGATCATGATACTCGTTTTTACACTAAAGAGGCAAAGAAAACAAGAGAGAATAAAGCTTAAGTCTTGGAAAAAACCCTAGAAAGCATATATAGTGTCTCTTGCGGACCGGGTCAACCCATGACAAACTGGGTACTGACCTGGCTTCAAATGGGTCATGTCTCAAGTGTGCGACATGGTCAGGTGCTTCCCAAGTCGCAGGCCCAAGTCGCACAGCCATAGAAACAGCCTTGTGCGCCATAAATCTCTCAGCCTCAGCCGCATGCCCATCTAGGTGTAAACCGCGAGTATTTCTGCTGTTCAGGCTTTCTTCTCTTCAACTCGCACAAAAAAGACGCATTCTGGAGAGAATATGTGTGTGAGCTGGTCATCTTTAGTCCCAAGTCGCAGGCCCAAGTCGCACAGCCATAGAAACAGCCTTGTGCACCATAAATCCCTCAGCCTCAACCGCATGCCTATCTAGGTGTAAACCGCGAGTATTTGTGCTGTTCAGGCTTTCTTCTCTTCAACTCGCACAACCAGGACGCATTCTGGAGAGAATATGTGTGAGAGTTGGTCATATTTAGTCCCAAGTCGCAGGCTCAAGTCGGTGTTAACCGCGAGTCTTTCTGCGGTTCAGTTCTCTGCTCGGCCAACTCGCATGCCTAAGTCGCACTCGGATCACTTCGCAATCAGGGGAGCGTAACTTCCAGGATATAGATCCAAATGGCATGATTAAAACTTCAGTGGAAAGAGCACTCAAATATCTAAAACTTTGATGAAGAAACCTTCAGAGTTTGGGAAGTGGAAGGTTCCCGGGACGGTTCATCTCTGAAGCGCATTGAAACGATCGAAAAGAAGCTCTTGAACCAGTGTTCACTCCGGAGACGGTATCTTTCCGCACACAGCTCCAAAATGGATGATATAAGACGTTATGGAAAGAGAACGCAAATACCTTGAATATTTATGAAGGCTCCGGAAGCTGAATCAGACTGGAAAGGCATCGTCCCACGCCATCTTTATGACTCATCGGATCGGTCTTGAAACTGTCGCGAGATAGCTGTGTCTTCCGGTGAGCTTAACTCTCAGCTCACGATTCCAAATCCAATGATTTTACCTGTTATGGATCCGTGCTCTGTGTATCTCCAACTTTGCTGAAGACCCTGTGATCTGAATCGGACGTTAAAACTCCCCGGACAGGCAAACTTTCCAGATGTATCGGATTGCTCCGGAATGGACTCGAGAGAGGTCTGTCTTCCGGTGGCCGTATCTTTCAGCTCGCTTCTCCAAACTCATCGATTCCAACTGTTCTGAGATCTAGACTCAATTATATTTATCTTTTCTGAAGACTTTGGAGGCTGAATCGGCCGGCAAGAACTTCCGGTAACGTGATTTCGAAGATGTATCCGCACCCGGGAATTTTGGTCGAGAACCTTGAACAGCCGGTACGCGTTTTGGCCAAGAAATCCACCTGCGGTACATGAAAATCGCCGAGAAAAAGCTTCCTGCGGTACAGGCTATCGCCGAGAACCTCCGAAAGGTTGTTTTCACCATTTTTAAAGCTCTGATCACCATTTCTTTTCCTGGTTTCACCTTTTTAGCTCCAAATACACCTGATAAACACTCCAAACCATGCAAAGACTCATTGAGACCTAATGCAACCCCTAAGCCCTAAAACAACACCTTAAGGCCTAAAATGCATGAAATAAAACATGATTTGGAATGAATTAGACAACCTAAATGATGCAAATTATGAACATATCAATGCACTTGAAAAAGTATTATCACTAAGGATATGTAGGCAGTCCATCCTCGGGATGGGTTCACCTGTCCCCCCTCCTAAAAAGAGGGAGTGGGGAGTGGGTACGTATACATATACTTACATCTTTTTGTTAGATTTCGGCTCGTACCTAGCCATTACTAGCTTATCCATCATTTTACTTTAACCAAAATTTCGTTATCGTTTTGCTTCGGCAAACTTTTCACTTGTTCGACAAAATCTCACTACTGTTTCGCTTCAGCTAAAATTTCCATGCTTCGAGCAAAAACTTTGCTTCGACAAAAAACACTTGTATCTTACTCTTCGACGTCTAAACACTTACAGATTAAACACATCATCTCATTGCTGGCCACAATGATACTACATAAACAAAATCCTTTAAATCGATTTTTTACCACCTTTCCTAGGACGAGGGTGCAAGAGATATCCTCTACGGATAAGAATGAAGAGCGCTATATAAATCCTAGACCAAGCACATCGGTCACACCGATTCACTACTGTATATGGGAACATAAGTTGAGACTACATCGCATTCCCTGAAGACCGAATTGAATTCTAGAAACCTAGCTAAAAACACATTTCCAGCCTCGTCATGGTTAACTGTCAAGGTAACTCAGAAACATATCTACCAGCTCAGAAAAGCTGGTCTTTAACACATTACAACTCAGAAAATATCTGTTTTATCCTCATCTCGTCGTTCAAGAATTCAAATCTAAAACGGTTTGTCGTAGTAAGACTCCATTTCATAAAAACGCGTCGTACGAATACATGCAAATAACGACTAAGGCAAAAAATTTCTTTAAAGTCAACAAAATCATCATTCGAAAACAGATTTGGTTAAAGCCATCCAGGCACACAAAGGTTCAAAAGACAAGAGTAAAACGGATAAAACCGAGGGATCAAGCGAGGATCAATTTTTGGTCCGTGGCTCTTTCTCGGCGAGGAGGTTCGTGATACCCGGAGTGCCGACATTCGATCCGGTGGGATCTGAGACCCCGACGTTAGCCACGGCATCCTTAAGCGACTCATTTCCGAAGCAGGAGTCCACGGACTCCGGCAAAACTGGGGTAAAAACCAATTTGCCCCTGAGCTCAGTTGCGATGCGTTCGTAAGCCACATCAGCTCCAGCATAATCGGCTTCCAAGCCTTTCAACTTTTCCTCCTCAGCATCAAGAGTCGGAGCATCGGGCTTTTGGAGTTCATCGATCATGGCAAGGTTACTCTTGATCTGGCCGCTCTCATTCTCGTCGTTCTTGGCCTTCTAGAGTTCTTCGATAGCCTTTTCCACCATGGAGAAGCGTTTATCGTACTTAAAAATTGCTTCATGCCTCGCCTCTTTACGAGCTCATCTCACTTGAGCCTCAAGCAAGGCATCCTTAGCCTAGATGCGCATCTTCAGTGAAGCAATTTCAGCACCCCCTCTTTCTCTGAACCTCCTCGAGACGAGCAGCCGTAGTCGCGGCCTTTTCAAAGTTAACTTGGAGAACCCTCTTCTCCTCTTCCAGCGTGTTGATCCAAGACATCGCCTCGTAAAGCTTAGCCTTAGCCATAGACGCCTTTTTCCTTCGTCAAAACGGTGCTCATCCTTGCATACATCCGACTCATAACCGACCATCAGCTCGTTGATAACCGCAACAAACTATAAGGAAAGTATTAAAGCTCGAGTTAATACTTAGCTAAAAACAAGCGCAAAAGAAAATAGCAAGGTTTTACCTTAGTGCCACATTGTGCCATTGCAGCATAGGACTTTGCTCTCCTCAACTTCTTAGGAGACGGGAATCAGACGTTAGCGTATTTGACTCTCGAAAAGAACATCGCATAAGTGGTCGCATCGTCAACCAACGGCTTTTGCGGAGCTGACTCGTCCACTGGCCCCTTGCATCTTTTCTTCGATGGCTCGTCTTTCCGGGTGCTGATCCCTTTTCCTTTATCCACGGTGGGACGCTTGCGGCTGGACTTGTCCTTCATCAGAGTAGAAGCAGGAGGTCTCGTCGATTGAGGGAGTGCAAGAATCGCCGAGGCGGTCGGCGTAGGAAGGTCATACGTTTTGCTATTTTCCTTTGACGCCTCGGGAAGAATTTCTCCTTGCTCCACCTTGGCAGCTTTCTCCTCAGCAGCTTTCTCCTCTGCAGTTTTTTCCTCGGCACTGCTCGTACAAATATCTGGGATCTTGTCATTTGTCTTTTCAAGGTTTGGCGAATCCTCCTGAACAGTTGCTTCTTCGCCTTGCTTGGCGGCCTCAGCAGCTCGTCTGGCAGCCTCCTCGGCCTCCCGCCTCTTCATGTCTCTGAGAGTCACAATAACCATTTTGTCCCGAGTATCTCCTGAAGAATTGGACGATCCTAAGCTAGGTGGAACCCCGACTAGTATGGATCGGGCCTTCTAGCCTCTCAAGTGAAAAGTGACGTTTCCAATTAATCAATCTAGAGGCTAAAGTATCTCGAACAGCAAACAGATCGTCAGGAACTGGAGGGAGAATATTCCAAACTGCAAAAGAAGAAACAAAAACATAAGTAAAAAAACCACAACGAACCATATGTAGATTCTGAGTCGAGGCAAGGCATCGGGTAGGCTACAAAATGGTCCCTACTCGGTCTTGGTCATATGGACGAAATCATTGCCCAAATTCACCTCGTTCACCAAAAAATGATGTGGTCATCGACCCAGAAAACCATCACAAAGAGACCCCAGTGACCTTAGACAAACCAGACGGCCCATCCGGAGCAGAGAGATGCCTTATAGAAGCTGAACCGGAGAAAACAATGGAGCATAAAGGCGAGCCCAATATAAGCAGAGGTGAAAACTTGGAGTTTCACCAACCAAAGGTCATCAATGGAGGATATGATCTAGCCAAAACACTTTTGGGTCGATCCAGAAATGAAGTTATCCAAGAATCAACTCAAACTCTTGGCCAAAGCATGTTCAAGCCACCCAAGAAGACCCATACACCTTATTCAGCACTGATGAAGTCCGAGATCAACTGGTCTAGCTCGACCAACACTTGTTTTACATTTATATCTCACCCAGTGAACTCCTCGAAGTGGAATCAGTCCAATTGGAGCTCAGGGAAAGGACTTATTCAGTTTACAAATCAGGTGATGCACAACATCTACGATTTAGACATACGTGCCTTATTTGGAGGTTTCCAACTGAACCAAGAGGATTTAAGTTGTAAACCGACTTGTTCCCGATTCGTGATTCATCATAGATTCAGAGACAATTGGAATCAAACCAATACCGGTTATGGTTGGGAAGTTATTCACTTTACAAGTTGGAAGATCTGTTTCAGATCCAATTGCGCACCTAGGCTAAAGATCGTACTCTACAGCCCAACTCATCCATGTTATCAGCCCAAAATTACTTGGAGAATAATTTTAGCTCTTTTCTGGATCCAACAAGCTCAAGATCCGAAGAATTGCCCATTGGATCCTCAAATTACACCCAATTTCCCAAAACGGGTTGACTTGGTTCCATTTATGGCAGGTCCGAGCTCTGATTGGTTTAGTTAGCTATCTACAAGAGTTTGACAACCAGGAGAGACTCTAAGGCAACTAAGGAAGCTTAGAAATACCTTCCCATGCACCAGCACCCACAGGATCAGGCGGATCCTCTTGCAAGCTTACTTTCCTTATGTCGCCTTATTCACACTTGGTGCCATTAATCACCAACAACTCTTTTCCTTTGAATGCTACGACTTGGACGTGTTGTATGAAGATCAGAATGTTCCAGAGAAGCTCACTCAGGGCCGGTCCTGGGTTAAAGCTGGTAAAGCTTTTGATTCAGGCGCCAAAAATATATATATTTGTTAAGGGCCTAAATAATTGAAAATGTGTTGTAGTGCAGTGGTTAATACTCTAATCATGCGGCTACTGATACAGGGTTCAAGCCCTAAGGCAGCATTTTGTGAAGTTTTTTTTTATAGGCTAAATTTTTTTTTTGGGCTTTAGGCGTCCAAACCTATTGGGCCGGCCCTGAGCTCACTTATCCCCTAAAACCCTCCAGATACAAAGGCATCATCACATTTTCATATTTGGCCGAGATTCTCTCATTTAGAGCCTAACAGCTAGTTTTTGATCAGCTTTGATTTGTTTCTTTGTCTTTAGGATTTTAGAACGTGTAAGAGCATTATATAAGTTCCTCATAGTCCATTGTAAAAACTCACCTTTCAATCAAATTAATACAGAGTAGTTTTTTGTCTTTCAAAGTTGTTCTTTGCAAAGATTATTCTTGTTTTCTAGATTTAAGTGTGAGATTCACTTAACTCTTAAGAGGCTGCGACTTAGCTTGTTTGTGAGATTCAAAAAATTTATTTCGTTCACAGATTGAGAGATTCAATCACCACCGATTGAGAGAGTCAATCAAAACCACCATCCTTCATTTCTATCATCGCCCACTTCCGCATAAAACTTGTTGGTTTTAACAACCTTTTGAATTATAAGATTTGGTGTGACTCCAATCTTATATCATTTGGTATCAGAGCACAAGTTCCTATAAGGTGCTTTTGTTCTTTGTCTTTTGCTTTCTGTTATTTCATTTCAGTCTTTGTTTTACCATAAATTGAAAATCCACAAAAATTGTTTTTGTTCTCAATTCTGTTTTCAATTCTGTTTCCATTATTTTGCTTCATTATTAAAAAAAAAGTTCGTTTTGTTTTGCTTCTGTGTTGATAAATCTTAAAAGCCATAAAAAGTTCTTTGTTTATTTCAATCTCAGAAAACCCTATAAAAAGTTTTTTTTTTTAATTCAGCGACTTTTCAATTGTTTTGGTTTACTCATTGTTATTTGAATTTTATTTTTTATTTTTTATTTTTTATTTTTTTTTAAAAACCATTAAAAAAATATCGTTTGTTGAATTCTTTTTCTTATTACACAAGAAAAGCAAAATAAAAATTTCCATTTTGTTATTTGAATTTTCGAAATTGTTTAGTTAAAAAAATAAATTAAAAAAGAACAAAGAAAAGAAATCATTTTACCCTTTTTTCTGTTTTGTATTCTTTCCTTTCTTGTGTAAAAACGAATTTGATTAATATTTTCTCTGTTTTTTTGCGAGGTACCAACCCTAAAAAGAGCAGCCATGGCTGAATCAAAAGAAGAAGATCAGTACCAATTTGATGGAGACCAATGGAGTCAAGAAGAAGAGAGTTTAGCCTTGTCTGATGAGGAGGCTGATTATGAGTCTCCCCCATGGCCAGGAGATGATAACTTAAGCTCTTACTATGGAGAAGATTCTGATGAAGACAACCCTGAACCAGAACCACCAGACTCTAACCAGGACCAGTTCATGATAAAACACCAAAAACCATGGTGTGAAGAAACCGACCCTCAAATCAGTTTAGGAGAAACTGATTCATATGAAGGTGAGCCTTGGTACAACAAGATCGAATCTGAAACTGACATTGGAGATGAGGCAGAGCATGAGGTAGACGAAATAGAGCCAGAAGATAGTATGGTTGATGAACCAGATCTTGAAGAGGAGGATTAAGAGCCAAACGAAGCCAACATCAACTACATCGAACAAGACCAGCCAGATGATGTAACAACAGATGATGCGATAGATGATGAGCCACGCCACATCTACTTTTCACGTCATGAACAAGGTCCAGAAGCTTACCTACAGTGGGAGAGCGGAGTACAGGATGAGGTCACAAAACATTCCTAAGAATCAGAGACTTTCATATGCACTTGACTCACTTGTTGGAGAAGCTACTACATGGTGGGAACAAGAAGAAGTTGTTGCCAATTATAATAATTCTACCATCACTTGGGATAATCTCAAGCAGCGTAAGTACAGAGAGTTTGCACAGAAGTCCCACAACCGCAGCTACATTCCCAAGAGGCTAATGTTCCAGACAGCTACAAAGAGGTGCATGTCTACACCAAAACCGCAGCCTGTTCCTAAGTCAAAGAAATCCTGCTTTTCTGAGCCAAAGAAAGTGTCTCAAGGAACTTTAGAAAAGAAGACAGAGGTTAAGATTCCAGTGGGGGAAACAGAAATTAAACCAGACACCAAAAAACCTGATGCAGCTCAAACGCAGGGCACAAAACCAAAGTGTCAGCCACAAGTCAACACAGAACAATGTAAGCCATCTAAACTCTCTAAAACAATCTGTTATAGATGTCATCAAAGAGGACGTTTTGCTAAGACTTGCCCAGCTAGAAACTCAGAAACAACTTCACCAACTGAACCAGATATAGAAGAAACTAGAGAAGTAGTTGAATTGTATTCTGAAATTTCCAATTCTAGTATAAAGCACTTGCATTTGCCAAAGGTTGATATTTCAGGTCTAGAACATGAATTGGAGCTCACTGTGAAGGCAGTAGACCACAAGGCATTGAATAAGAAAGATGAAGTTGCCACCAGCTTCATTACTATCCAAGAAGAGCCACCAGATTACAAGCTGAACTCAAAATCCATGGCAACGAAGGAAACAGAACTTAACGACAGTTCTGATCAGGTAAGTAGTTCCTTAGCACCATTTAATTCCAACACTTTGAGTTCTGTGCTACTACACTCATTAAATCCAGAAGAAATTGAATTAAAAGAAGTCTTGGTAGAATGCATTTCATATATGGAACCAGACATGAAAAAGAGATTAGAACAAGTGTTCCAAAAACAAACATGTTCCATTGCTCGTAAAAATCTTTTGATCGCTATAACACACTTATTTTGCCCAAAAAGAAATGGTACTTGCAGGAATTGACGAGGAGCCACAAGAAATCCTACAGCAAGAAATCCGTATAAATGCCATTTGTGAAAATGAGTATTTTACAAAGACAAACAACTTGCTGCCCAAAGAAGTCAGCAACAGACATAAGAGAGTCGTCATTGCTTCTTTACTGATCAAAGAAGAACCACCAGAAACCCAACATAAACCAAACCCAAGCCACAAGAAAACCATGACCCAAGGTAACTCTCTAAACCCTCAGGAAAAGCATGATACTAACTTGCTCTCTCTTGGTGCAGGTCAAGGAGTTTAAAGGACGAAAATTTTCCAAGGGGATGGTATGATGTGGTCATCGACCCAGCAAACCATCACAAAGAGACCCCAGTGACCTTAGACGAACCAGACGGCCCATCCGAAGCAGAGAAATGCCTTATAGAAGTTGAACCAAGAAAACAATGGAGCATAAAGGCGAGCCCAACAGAAGCAGAGGTGAAAACTTGGAGTTTCACCAACCAAATGTCATCAGGATATGATCTAGCCAAAACACTTTTGGGTCGATCCAGAAGTGAAGTTACCCAAGAATCAACTCAAACTCTTGGCCAAAGCATGTTCAAGCCACCCAAGAATACCCATACACCTTATTCAGCACTGAGGAAGTCCGAGATAAACTGGTATAGCTCGGCTAACACTTGTATTACATTTCTATCTCACCCAGTGAACTCCTCAAAGTGAAATCAGTCCAATTGGAGCTATTGGAAAGGAGTTATTCAGTTTACAAATCAGGTAATGCACAACTTCTATGATTTGGACATACGTGCCTTATTTGGAGGTTTCCGACTGAACCAAGAGGATTTAAGCTGTGAACCGACTTGTTCCCGATTTTGATTCATCATAGATTCAGAGACAATTAGAATCAAACCAATACCGGTTATGGTTGGGAAGTTATTCACTTTACAAGTTGGAAGATTTGTTTCAGACCCAATTGCACACCTAGGCTGAAGATCGTACTCTACAGCCCAACTCATCCATGTTCTCAGCCCAAAAGTACTTGGATAATATTGTTAGCTCTTTCCTGGATCCAACAAGCTCAAGATCCGAAGAATTGCCCATTAGATCCTCAAGTTACACCCAATTTCCCAAAACGGGTTGACTTGGTTCCATTTATGGCAGGTCCGAGCTCTGATTGGTTTAATTTGCTATCTACAAGAGTTTGGCGCCCAGGAGAGACTCTAAGAAAACTAAAGAAGCTTAGAAACACCTTCCCATGCACCAGCACCCACAGGATCAAGCGGATCCTCTTGCAAGCTTACTTTCCTTATGTGGTCGCATTCACACTTGGTGCCATTAATCACCAACGGTTCTTTTCCTTTGTATGCTACGACTTGGACGTGTTGTATGAAGATCAGAATGTTCCAGAGAAGCTCACTTATCCCCTAAAACCCTCCAGATACAAAGGTGTCATCACATTTTCATATTTGGCCGAGATTCTCTCATTTAGAGCCTAACGGCTAGTTTTTGATTAGCTTTGATTTGTTTCTTTGTCTTTAGATTTTTAGAACGTGTAAGAGCATTATATAAGTTCCTTATAGTCCATTGTAAAAAATTACCTTTCAATCAAATTGATACAGAGTATTTTGTTTTCTTTCAAATTTGTTCTTTGCAAAGGTTATTGTTGTTCTTTAGATTTAAGTGTGAGATTCACTTAACTCTTAAGAGGCTGCGACTTAGCTTGTTTGTGAGATTCAAACAATCTATTTTGTTCACAGATTCAGAGAGTCAATCACCACCGATTGAGGGAGTCAATCAAAACCACCATCCTTCATCTCTATCATCGTCCACTTCCGCATAAAACTTGTTGTCTTTGACAACCTTGTGAATTATAAGATTTGGTGTGACTCCAATCTTATATCAGGTCGGCTACAAAATGGTCCCCACTCGGACTTGGTCATATGAACGAAATCATTGCTTGAATTCTCCTCGTTCACCATAATATAGAAGAAGCGTTCGGTCCAGAAACTATCCTTGCTCGGGAAGCCACCAATAATCTGACGCTTCGCTTTATTAGAGATATAGAACCTCTGCCCTCCCGGAGCCTTCCGGATCTCCAAAAAAATCATCAGATGATTGAGCTTGACGTCAACTCGGCATTCAAAGCTCCAAACCAGGATGCCTATCATATGCCGCAATCCCATTGGAATAATCTGTCCAATCAAAATCTCGTGTTTTCATAGATATTGAAGGATCACCTTGGGGATTGGAAACCATTGAAAGCATAACTCGAAGAAAGGCTCATACACGGTAAAATGATTTATAGGAGGTTTGTCGGCTCGGTCAGCTTTAATAGGCAGAACAAACTCCACCGCCTCAGAAATTCCAATGCGGGATCGTAACGCCTCGAGGGATTCCGGGACGAAAGAGTCGAGCCGGGCCGATCGGGCTTTTGTCTTTTTCCTCTGTATTCCGTTTTCTGTCCTGATGTGGAAGCACTTCGGCTCGCCATCAGACATTCCAGTTCAATTCTCGCCTCGACTAGATCAAACAGGAAAGTTTCCTGTAATCTACGACCTCGTCTGGATGAGAAGAGGACCCCGAGAGAAGCTCGTCAAAGCAGATGCCTCGTCGTCGACAGAAGGGCTCGTCGAAGCCGATGCCTCGCTGTTAACAGAACTAGTTTAGGGGCTCGTCTTGATCCCTCGTCATTGAGAGGGCGCGCTTCGTAATTAAATAAACTATTCAATGAATTGCTCGAACGACTCGTCATAACACTACACGCTGGTACAGGAAACTCTTAGATCAGAGTTCCTCGGAAGGAGGATCGGCAGCATACAACGGCGCAGCGGAGACGCGGTGTCGACGACGATAAATCCTAGCCCAAAAATAACTGAACTAGAGAGAGAAAGAAAAGAGAAGGGAGAGCTACCTTTTGTGAATTTGGAAATCTGAAGTTATGAGGAGAATCAGAGGGTAAGCGCCCCTTATATAGAGATTTCGAGGCATGTGGGGTCTGCAGTAACCTCGGGAAATAGCAAAAATCTTAATTACAACGCGTAAGGTCTGTAACAGCTATTTGACCAGAGAGAACCAATGATGAGTTTCGTCTAAGCCACGCTCCTCAGCCTTAACGCTTTCTCGAATGAGAACGGAACATTTCAGCATTTATTGTCTTATACACGCTTCGGAGTCTTCGTGCACACGTTTTGGAGTCTTCTTGCACACGCCTCGGTGTTACCTCCTATGGAAAACGCTTCGGCGTCATTCATCCCACACACGCCTCGGCGTAATTTATCTTAAGCACGCCTCGGCTTTATTTTTTATGCAAAAATGCTTCGGCGTAATCCATCTTGCACACGCTTTGACGTTATTCACCTTAAACACACCACGACGTTATCTCTTGTGAGAAACTCTTCGGCGCTACTCGTCTCATACACACCTCGGCATTGTCTCTTAAAAATATGTGTGCCTTGGCATCAGTTATCTCAGAAGCACACCGCGGCGATATGACTCTCGAAAGAAGGCTTCGGCGTTAATTAGTTTAACAAACATTAAGCGTTAACCTTCTTTCACGCCTTGGTATAATACTGTCGGGAACGCCTCGGCATTAAGCAAAAAATTTGGAAACTTCGAACGCTACGCCTCGGTAACATTTTAAACTATGATGGTCTCGGCAATAACTCACCTAGGCTCCACCACGCTTCACCTCGGCGGATTCCAGATTAACCTAGCCTAACACGGCTCGACAAAGACATATCTCAGTCCCGTCACGCCTCGCCTCGGTCGTCACGACAGATATTTTCCTAAGTCTGATTTCAACTCGACAGTTAACCTTAGATTCGAGACCCTCACCTCAACATTTCCACCATTGGAACTGACGAGCTGGGAGGCTACCTGTTGGGGTTGGATTTTACTCCTTTGAGCTTAGCTCCCAAAAAATCGACTAAGTATCAGCATGGGCTTCACCGAGTTCATCTTAGTAAACCGAGTCATGTCGAGCAGGAGATTGGGCTAAGCCATGTCAGGCGAGAAATGGGCCGAGCCATGTAGAGCAGGAGATCGGGATGAGCTATGTCAGGCAAGAAAAGAATCAAGCCGTACAACTGGATGATTGGACTGAGCCGCAACAAGAAAAGATTTGGACCGAGCCATGCTACTTTGGACCGAGTCAAAGCCCAGGTCCAATGAAATTTTGTGACTGAGCCGAAGGTTGAGTAGGTCAGGCCGTGACACTGTGAAGCCCATTAAAGATAGCACATCATTTAACCCTAGGTGAAAGTCTGAGGCGGCGGCCACATAAAAGGATAAGAAAACTTTCCGAGAATCTTTTCGAGATTCTCGGCTAGGGGGGTTTGTAGGACTCGTATAAATAGTTGATGTAGAGAATTCATTATGTAACTTTTTGCAACCCAATAGCAATAAGACTCAAACAATTTCACAGCAATAAAAACCTCTTTTGATCTTTGTGTTCTTGCGATAAAACCCTAGAGAATTCAGATCCCTCTGAATTTTTTTACAAGATTTGGTTGTGCGAGTTTTGGCTCACACAGTTCTCCAGAGACAGAACCATATCCCGAACGCAGATTGACCCCATTGGATTCGCTTACAAATTCTGCACTAGCACATCTGAGTTCTTTTATTTTTGTTTCAAAGCCCTAAAAGCTTTTAAAGTTAATTTGCCAATCAGACCCTTAGTATTTTTCAGGAATGTTTGACACAAAACTATGATGATTTTGACATATATGCTTCTAGGTTATACATGATAGCTCTTTTATGATTAGTACTAGACTAGGCAGTAGCTAGAGTACTTGCACTACAAACTCCCACCAGATGACTTCTATTCATGGAGATTTTTTCTAACAGGATATACTAGCTCATTTTTTACTTGAACTTAATATTGACATTTAATTTTCTCATTATTGATTTTAGGCAGGTATCAAGATATACATCTAGGACATATTTCCATCATTTTCACTACTCTTTGTTGTCCTAGATGGCTAGTTCATCTTTAGCTGGTATCATACCCTTAACCCAAACCGTTTTTGTTCGACCCTCATGCATTTTCTCTTTAGTTTTTATCGGCAGATATGTGCAAAAACGCCAGATAGGGAGGAACAACACAGTTTTCAGTCACTTAAGAGAAAGATTGAATGGAATTGGGAAGGAAGAGTATCAGCTATCTTATCAAGCTTAATGGTGCTTCAGAAAGCTCATTCTTAATGGTAAATATCTAAAGATGTTTTCCCTTTCAACAAGAAAAAAAAAAAGAGAAAAAGATAAAAAAAAATGAAAGGAAATGACACAAAAGCCTAAAGAGTCTTCGATTGCCGAAATTATTTGGAGTAAAAGCGACAAGTATTCATCTATGGAGTTATGGTTTTACAACCTAGAAAAAAATCTAAGTATGGGGGAATTATGAGGAGAAATTTGAAAAGGAAGATCAAATATCTTATGGTAAGAAGAATGTGACTGGAAACTGTGGATATCAATAGCTTCATTCTTTCTTGCTGTTTTGCATAATATATTGCTTCTTCAGAGATCAATGTAACCCTAAACACATAAAACCTCACCCTTTAACAGCCCTTTGAATACCTAGCCTTGAATGCCTTGTTTATTATTCTTTTGATAAGAACCACTGGAACTTTTAATGAATGTTAAGAGCTAGTTAACTGGAAGTTAAGTCTAACTGTATAGATTTTTGCATGACGAGTCAACAGACTAGTTATGCTTGTATTTTGGTGAGAATTTTCTAGGTTATACCCGATTGGAGAATGATGATTGATTTTAGTCTTGAAGTATGGTCACTACGATTTTGTTAGATCCTGCGATTTTCAAACATCTTTTCTAGGACTAGCTAGATCTTTGTTTTGTTTGAGGACAAACAAAAGTTTAAGTCTAAGGGAGTTGATAACATCGGATATTTACCATTTTTATGGATCACTTTTAATGCCTTATGCAGGTGTTTTCACTCAGTTTTCAATGTTTTATAAGTTATTTCTATGTTTCAGAATTTTAAAAAATTTCTCAGAAACTTGGCATTTTGGAGTGTATTTTAGAGCAAAAGTACATTTTTGGATAACTTTAGACTGTCAGAAGTTTGGCAACCAATGAAGACTTTCTAACCGTCTAAACATTCCCAAATTTGGAGACATTGTAGAGGAGACACCTAGCTTTCCAATGAACTTAGAATCAATGCAATCTAACTGTTAGATCTCCATATACCATCAATGCACTTAAGGCAGATCAACACAATCCAGAAAGACAAAGTAGCTCTCACCCTCGGCCAAAGCACCTTGCACTGCAGCCCAGCCTCTCTCACCCGCGGTGGACTCAGTTCCGAACCTCAAAAGCCTAACCAAGGCCTAATTCATAAACTGCAATTATTCTACAACCTAGACGCCTAGAAGAGATGGGAGACTATAAATACATTGTCTTTAGGTCTTTTGTAACCAAAGCACCTTGCACTGCAGCCCAGCCTCTCTCACCCGTGGTGGACTCAATTCCGAACCTCAAAAGCCCAACCAAGGCCCAAGTCATAAACTGCAATTATTCTACAACCTAGACGCCTAGAAGAGATGGAAGACTATAAATACATTGTCTTTAGGTCTTTTGTAACTAAGCTTCTTTTATGTACATTGTCTTCATTTTAGTTTTAGGTTTTACTTTTATGTTTTTGTAGAAGGCTTTCTTACCAAACTTGTTTTCAATAAGAGAAGCTTTTCTTCATCTTTTATCTCTTTATTACTTTACTGTTTTTTATTTCAAAACCAATGATGAAGTGAAGCTCAGCTACGTCTGAGTAATTACCTTGTTGGTTAAAGGGGCCCTCGAAAGGGACCCCATGATCAATAACATCTAGGTTTTTTTAGACTCAAGATTTCTTATTTTACATAACTCTCTCATTCATCTTGTTATTAATGTTGTATGTTGGATTGATCACTCAGTGTTCGATCTAAAGTTTAATCAGAGCCATGAGAGTGATGTATCAGATTGCCTGAACTGGATCTTATGGATGTAACCGTCGTAGGAGATGAAAGCTACCTACGGAGGGGGCGTGAGCCGAAATGAATTCCAATCAAGATTGCATGATCTCTTTCGTGGCAAGAGACGAAAGCTACTTGTCGAGTTAAAGTGATTAGATGATTAGGGTAATGAGAGTTAGCTAATCTTATAAGTGTCTATTCTAGTTCCAGATTCATAGAAAATCCTTATCTAGATTTCTTATATTATAGATCATGAACCCTAGAGATAAAACCTAAATCCAGCACCATTTTCAATGTTTTTCAACCTATTTCTTTCAAAGTTTTATTTTCTTGCTTAATTTATTAGAATTAGTGACAAACAAAACTTCTTTTTAATCTATTAAGTCTACAATCGTCTTTAGTATCAATTACAAGTCTTCAACACACAAATCCATGTAGATTCAATTCCTAAATACTATTATATATGTTTGCTATGCATTTACAGCTTGTTCAAGATAAAATTTGTAGTTGCCCAGTGCACCCACATCACCTTCTCTGTGCCAGCTTAGTTTGTTTCTTCTTAGTAATGTAGATCATCTCATAGAACTCTTATAGTATCATCACATTTGAATGTGTAGAACTTTGATTGAACAAAAATCCTATTTGAAAGAGACTTAGACATATACAGGTACAACGTTTGATTTTTCTAGTGACATGGTCTCCAATCTTCACAATGATCAAATCCATGACTCGTTCATCCTTTCCTAGCTTTACGTAATCAATAATTACCTTGGTTCGCTTTGGTTCGTCTTCTTTGTCGACTGCTTTTTTCCCTCCTTTTTGGTTACGGGAACCTCATTCTCGAAGTTATAGTTTAGAACCACCTCATGTAATCCTGAAACACCTAAGTGAGCCATCCTCCAAATCGTCCATAGCGAAAAATCGCCAGTTCCGTCTAATCGCTCCAACTCGGCTCGATTCACCATTGTCATCATTGAAATCGACACCAACCTTCATTTTGATACCACTTCTTTGATCGAAAGATCAATTTCAACTTGTATTTGATCACGACTCACGATGGTTCTCTAAATGACTCTTGATCTCTCTATCTCTCTCAGTTGACTTGTTTGAACGAAAGAACAAACAACAGAGTTACAAAAGGAAACAAAGAACAACACTCAAAAAATTGTTCACCTAAAGTTCACCTCTGATCTGGGATGGCTACGTCTCTGGGCTAGATCTTAGTCCAGCAAGGTCCACTAGAACAAAGAGACGAGTTCTCACAAACCGAGATACTTGTGGAAGAAGATGCGCACAAAGTGTTTGTTACAATGTTCTAACAAATTCTCTTTAATACCTATTTTATATTGAAGGGTTTTACAAGAATCAGACTTAACCAGCCAGCATGAAAGCACTGAAATTGGACTAAACCGGTCAGTCAATTTGAACAGCTCAATGGCTAAGTCTTCACAGAGCTTCCTGAATTTGTATTAGACCATATTTCAGCACCCATATATAAACCTAGTTAACCTCATCAAGTCAAGGACTTGCCTTATCTAATTGAATCCACCTATTTATATTCCTGACAATGAGATCAAAAAAGTTGAATGTACATCGGATACCATAAAGACATCCTTAACGTTTGGTAGACTTCATCTACTGACATTTTTTGTCTTTCATCACCAATTCTTGATTGTTTTGTTAATATCAAACTAATTACACAATAACTATTTTCTCTATCCTTCTTACCAAAAACATAGAAATAAGAATAAAAGATGTTCTTACCATTGGCTTTTGCCAAAGGGATGCAAATTTAACGTATGTACAAGAACTGCTCTCGCCAGCATTAGCTTTCGTGTATCCAAAAACAAACCAAGTGCTTATGAACAGGTTACTGTAGATAATCGCAGAAACAAACAAAAGAAAATTTATCGCAAACTCATAGGATGTTTATGTTTTGATCCTTGTTGTTGTTTTATCAGCTTTAAAGTTTGATTTGTCGAAGGCAAAACACGGCTATCTTCAGGCGTAGGCGCCATCGACGGCTCCATCGTCATCTCTTCTTCTTCTAACCGGTCAACAAACTCTATTGTCGAGTACATTTCTGCTGAATATCCCATCATTCGTCTTGGACCAGAGTCCTTGGTTTTATGTTCTGAAAATCCATATAGAATTATTGAATATGAAAATGCAATTTTCAATATTTTCTCTTTGGAAACACAAGAAACAAAAAGCGCTCACTTTCTTTGACTAATAAATGGAGTTTAATGTTAAGAGTATACCTTTGAGAGCCTGAGACCAGCTAACTAGCATTGGGGTGATAATGGTGAGAAGAGCCCAGAAGAAGAAGATCATTACATAGGCCCTTCCTTTCATTTCTCAATAACAATTAATTACTTTTGTTTCTGACCAAAGATCAATCTTTGTTTCATCCTTTATTATAAATACGAAAATGGTTTGAGAAGAAGACAACTTTTTACAACAAATAAACGTTGAGCTGGCCATGTTTGCATAACATTCTCAACACTTTCTTCCTTGTTTATTCTATTTTATTGTAAGGTTTTAATATACTCTCGCATGAAGTCAAGCATTTCAATAGTTGTTTAAATTAACATATATATGGTTGTTAAGCTGGTGGTTGTTCAGAAATCATTTTTTTCTGTCCGGCTTAATACACTCTTAGTTTTTTTTTTTTTTCATCATTGGTTCAAGTGACTATTTTCAATCCCTATTTGGTACCTTCAACTGCACCCATGACTAGTAGACAAATGGTAGGCCAATAGACTTGGTGCTATTCGTTCTGCGTTTGGATGCAACATTTAAATGTAACTCCATCATAAGTTGTTTTGGCCGAAGTACTATATGCGTTAAGATGTTACGTTTGAATACAAAACAGCAAAATACAGTAGAAACTCTATAAATTAATACTCGATAAATTAATAAACACTATAAATTAATAATTTTTCATTGTCCCAAGTTGGGCCAAATCAAAATATGACATAATTCAATAAGATAATAAGATAATAACTTTTAACAAAACTTCTATGTAAATATATGGTCCCATTATTATCATAAATTAATAATTACCATAAATAAAATTTGATATAAACATATAAGTGAGATAATCTACCAAAATATGAGTTTAGTGATTTTTTTAATTATTTTAAATTGAAGTCTTCTTAGAACTCTTTTTTAATTTTTGAAAGAATTTTTTAAATATTATAAACTTCAAAGAAAATCTTTTTCAGAATTTAAAATTAATAAAGAATATTTTAATTTAAAATCTATAAATTAATAACTCTATAAATTAATAAAATATCAAAGTCCCAACATTATTAATTTATAGAGTTTTTACTGTACCGTGAAAACATTACATAAAAAAAAAACTAAAAATCTATTATGAAATTATGTGCAATTCATATTTATATTCATATTTTTACGTCGAAATGATAATTTAAAAAAAAAAGACTTCATTTCAAATTTTTTTACTCTTTTTTCTAATTCCTTAAAAATATTGTAGTTTTAAAATCATAATATCGTTATTTTGCTGATGAATGGGTATTATGAATTTAGAATCACATGATTTCTATGTTGGGAAATGCAGAATAGCAATTTACCACCAAAATTACAAAATCCTGTGTAGTTCTAAGTTTGTGGAATCGCGGTTTTACGCTAAATCACCAATAAAAAAAAACTCATTGTTTTAACGTTGGAGTTTTGAAATCAATTATTTTTTAAGCTTAAATCATATTTCGGCACCACAATAGTTGAATCCTATTCTAGTCAAAATCGTGGAGTTGTGGTGTGAACGTCAATATTATAAATTTGTATTTTTCTGCCAAATTTATGGAATCATGTCAAATTATAAACTTGTAAGATTCTGTGTGTTTTTTTATTCTGTTTTTATCACCAACATAAATAGTGAGAAGGGTTCTGTCTTTGTGTTTAAAAAGACAAAGATGAGTACTCGAAGCTAACTTATTTACCCTTGTGTTTTTTTGCGTGTGGAATCAATGAGACAGACAAAAATAACGTTTTTTGTTCTTCATGAATTCATGAATTCCTATATATACAACAGATCACTTCTATGTAGACACCATATTCACCTGCTCGGAACAGTTTATTGCAAAAATTCATGTTTCAAAACGCAGTTGCCTCAACAGATTAAATGCTCGGCCGTCAGCGCAAATTGGAAAAATAAGTTACAAATTAAAATTGGGGGAAAATAAGATGTTTTTTTTTTGTGTTTCAAGGTTAAAATTAGGTAATACATGTTAGATTTATCATATTCATGTATAAACCAGAAAAAAAATAGAATTAAAACAGAGATTTGTTATCTGAAAAATGAGTGGCCTCAATTTTAAGGTTTCTGAACTCGTGAAGCACCCAGTAAAAAAATAATCAGATAATTACTATTTTATTCTTCATTTAAAATAACTGAGAAAAAATGACAAAATGACAATATGTGAGTGAGTTCAAACTTGGTAATTGAAAGGAGAATGAAATATGTTGAACCATTAGCCCATCAAATAATAGCTTTTTACCAAAACATCTAGAATGATATCTATTATAAATTACGAGAACAATTATTTGGACAATTTGTTTTTGCAAACAACTCTACCTGCGTGATGATGGCTTTCCTTGTACCATGCTGGAAATCTCCTAAATTGGTCTCATTTAATTTGTATTCTCAGAGATTCGATTTTCATATCTTCTGCTATATAAATATTAATAAATCTTTGATCGACTATTGGATCGAAGGGCTTTCGCGTATTTTTTATTTTTATTATTATTTTTATTGTATTATTTTAAAAATTCTAAAACAAATTTCCGATTAATCTTTGATTAATTTCTAATTTTTTGTTAGGTGTTAGATCCCTCTCCACTGCCTGATTAGCACCTACGAAATTTTAGAACATAGGCAAAACTATCAGTATTTTCTGTTGTACAATCATACAATGTAAGAGTTTCTCTTTTTGTAAATTTTGTGTGCTTTTCTTTAATTTTTTTTTTCACATTGTTTATTCAAGAAAAACTCACGATAAAATTAGCAAAAAAGAAACATCAGAATTTTCAATCGAATCAGATGTTGTTTTATATGTTTTCATTCTCATCGGCTTCGCACAATTAAATCATGGTTGTTCTTTGTAACTCAATTTCATATGATCTACTAGTTATTAGATACAATTATAATTTTTGATCTAATTTTCCTGGTTTTCTTTGGTTTGATGGTTGATATAAGGGAACTCGTGGTGGATAAAGCAAATGATTGAGATAGACGGCAAAGTCAATGGGTTTGGTGACATCCTTACATGGTTCCCATTATCCAAACTTCTTCGTAGTTGCCACCATATAGGGGGCCCATTTACGTTTTGGACTAATTAACGTCTTCTTTTTTGGGTCGAAGGAGATTTCATCATTATATATTATTGAGTAATAATGAATCATTGTTTATGAATGATTGTTGTGAATGTTTTGGAAAACGATCCCTTACCCATCCTAATATCAAATCTTTTCCTGGTGCTGAGGATCCAAGCACTTTAGTGTATTATGGTATCAAAGTCTCGACTCATGTTATGATTGAATGAATCATTGTTTATGAATGATTGTTGTGAATGTTCTGGAAAACGATCCCTTAATCATGTCAATTTCAAATCCAAATCCTCCAACCATCGATTCTCCGTTTTCAATTTCCACTTTACCAAAATCAAAAAGCTGTTCTTCCTCATCTAGTATCAATTCTCTCTACGAAATTGAATACGTCCCTGGAGATCAGCTACCTGAAACCACACTCCCTCTTGTTAATCCATATGAATACTTTGCCAAAAAGCCCAGTGCTTTCTCGGTTAAAGGTGTTCGAGAACTCATCAGGCCATCCTCCAATCGAAAAGTCATGGAATATGTCCAGTCCAGCAAATTCTCATCCTGTCAAATCCTAGCAACCGAAGAAGAACAATTCATCTCGCTCAACATACCGGAGATCCTTCCTAGGTTATGGCAACAACAAGGGTATACTCACCTCCACTTTGGTGTAGTCCGGATCGGTTTGACCCTACATGCTCGAAAAGGTCTACCTGTTGTAGCAAGAATCGCCTTGGTCGATTCAAGACTGAAATCCTACCAACAAGCTTGCATCGGAACAGTCCAAACAACATTAAACGCCAGAACAGTATTCGTGACACTGTTTCCAAACTTTAATGTCTCGCTACAAGATCCAAATCTTCTGAAGACACTCAAGGTCCAACTTCAGCTCACCGGAGCTCCTATGCAAGAGAAAAGTGTCGTGGCGACCCTTCATCATCAGATAGTCTATCGAATCCAAGATCATGCCTTAGATCTTGTACTACCCTCTTCTGATGAAGCACTTTACCTAGAAGTCACTTCAGCATCTCAAGCACCAAACTCCATCCAGATCCCTCGTCAAATATCTCGCGAAGAGCTGCTCCGCCGACTACCAGAATCATGGATCACCAGCTACGAGAAGCTGCACCAAGCGGTTCAAACACCGATTCAATCCTCCGAAGTCAGCTTTCATTCACGAAATGATGGTACAACCGAAATCAAGTTCGAAAAACCAAGATCATCGTCATTCCGCAAACAACTGTTCACTCAATTTGCTATCCAAATTGACGAACGCGAATTCTATAGTCCAGCAAAAGAACAAAATCCTAAACCAATCTCTTTTGGACAAAACGGATCGGTACTATATCCCTTCAAAGATGAAGATGGACATCAATATTTCGATATCTGTTCCTGCTCAGCATGTGAAGAAGCCATGTACGAATCTGATGACGAGATTCGCACAAGGAGAAGAAAGAAGAAGGATCCGCTCTACAAAAGATATCTAGAAGGAGATCCCACCGTCGGTCCTCTCGGTGAAGGAAACGGGCGATACGACTTTATAGTCCAATATTCAGAAAAGAAAGATGAAAATCAAATCATGATGATCAACAACGAAGACTTCCCTCCTTCAAGCAACTTTACCAAGGACAACATCGCACATAGCCCAAAGATACTCACTCGAGCAATCAACTCTTCTGGACCAGATCAACTAAGCCAAGGAGAAAAAGTCCTCAACTGGCAAACTGAGAATGCCATCGCTCAAAATCAACTCCTCAAAACAATAAATTACAAGGTTGATCAGCTGACGGAAAATTACATCAAAAGGCAAACTAGCCTTCAGAGCTCAATAACAGAGATCCATGGCCGGCTTAACAATCTTCATCACGAAAGGATGGCTATGGCACAAAACATGATGGTCAATACAGCACAATTCCGTCATAAAGAAGCAGAGACAGCCAGTCTCAAAGCCCAGCTAAAAGATCTTCAAAGAAGCCTCGAGAGTATGATTTACAATCAGAATCCTACGAGTTCTTATTCCAATCCTTTCGGTGGAATGCCTATGTACCAAGGCACCTACTCCCCATGATTTCTCTCCGGCTATACAAATCAAAGACCAAGAACACCGGCCCCCGGATTCCTATCATCTGACGAAGCCTTTACGTCAAGATATGGCATGACCTCAGCTAGCAAGCCAAAGGTGTCAAAATCAAAACCAAGACGACAGAAGGATTCCGAGTTTATGGACAATCCTACCAAACGACCAACACTTACTTTTTCGTCAAGCCATGAATCAGTGGAAGATTCAAAAAGAGAAGGAAAAGAAATTGGTATAATTGAATTCTCTATGGCTAGTCTGTTGGATACTATTGGACAGACTTCTACTGCTCAAACAGCCACGGAGATGCCGCATACACAGCCTTCTCAACAAATTGCAACTCCAATTGCAAATATCGGTCATCATTCGGAGACTAATTCTAACAGTTCCGAATCAGCTTCGGATGAAGAATCTCTCCCAAACCAATTTGCCATAGGCAACGAAAGAGGCGAAACATCGACTCCAAAACGAGAACCTGATATTCATGAAATCTATTCAAGCGATGAAGATATGGAGTACAGACCTCCCAGGCAGCAAGAAATACCAACAAGACCATTTGCCTCTAAAGTCATGGTCTTCACATTTGATGACATTCCTTTCGAAAAATGAAATGATCGTCTCGATGAATTTCATGCATGGATGAATTCTGAAGCAATCACGTCTCCCTTAGAGCTTGTGATTCAGCAGTTTACGGCCCGACTATCTGGAGCACTCAAAGAATGGTGGAATTCACTTGGTGAATACAGACAACAGCAAGTCTATCAAATGACAATACCGCTACTTCTCGGAGAAATTCATAGAGAATATATCGGTACACCCACACATTTGAAAGAACAGCTTCAAGAAGAATTCTTTACTGCGAAATGCTGCTCATTGAAGAAAAGAGACCTAGCTAAGTATTTTGAGCAATAGACGCGACGTTATTACGCTCTTAATGGTCTCAACAATCCAAGCCTTAAGCAAGTGCATCTCTCTTCGATTGATGACTACCTCAGTCAACAAACAAAGCTATACATCAGAGATCAAGGCCAGACAGTGGAAGATATTTCCATTGGCCAAATACAGCAATATGTCTTCCGAGCACTAGACAAACTCTGCAAGCAAAAAGTGTTTTGGATGGAATTCATGGATAAATCAAAGCAACTATCCAGGATCTGTACAAGACCAGACCTATCCATCAAATGTTCAAAATCCAAGAAGACATGTTCGTGTGAAGATCGTAGCAAATCACGGAGATTCAGAAAAACGTCTCACAAGCGTTTCAACAAATTTTCAGAAAGAAACGAAGCTTCAAGAAAACAACGAAGTGTTTCCTATGTCGCAAAGAAGGCCACTTCGCAAAAAACTGCCCAAACAAGTCGAAGAAAAAGAAGCAGTACTTAATCAGCTCAATCTCGAAGATCGCACCAGACCTCGATTTCGACAACCACGATCTAGAATCAGTACTATCCTATGATAGTGATGAACAAGATGCCATATGTGGATACTCGGATTATGACTACTCATCCGACTCCTCCTCAGAAGAAGAAGAAGTCAATAACGACTGCTGTTTTAAAATCACTCGTATGCCGCAAAAAAAAGAAATTCAAACACCACATCTGCCAGTTACGATCTTTGATCCATCACAAAAGGAGAAGCCAGTTCATGCAATTGCGTTTATCGACACAGGAGCATATACGACGATAATGAACCCTAAAATTCTCCCGAGTTCTATGTGGCTACCACATCAACAAGAATTTCGAGTAGCAAACTCGGGTTCATTGACGGTCAAACTCAAGTCCAAACCGGTGACGATCGAACTTTTCCCAGGCTGTCAAATTACAACAGAAGTGCTTGGATCCTCAGCACCAGGAAAAGATTTGATATTAGGATGGGATTCCTATCACACCTTCAAGAAGAATTTTGATATATCTATTGAGACACGAGGAATGAGATGGAAGGCTTTCTACAAAGCTTTCACAACAATCCCACATCTATTCACGGTCGAAGGAGTCATATCTCAAGATTTCGAGAAAATCAAAGAAAAGATCGCAATAGTCTCATGTGCAGACTCTCACACAGACTTCCTTCAAAAATGTGACAAACCGTTATGGCTGAATTCAGAATTCTTCGTCTCTCTACCTTTCAAGGAGAATGTCCATACCACTCCGACAAAAGCAAGTCACGCAGGCATGCCACCAACATTATTGACACAAGCAAATGAAGAATGTCACCAACTAGTAAAACAAGGAGTTGTCTCATCAACAAATTCACCTTGGGCATGTAAAGCATTCTATGTGAACAACCGGGCAGAACAAGCAAGAGGAAAACTCAGACTGGTAATTGATTACAAACCACTGAACCAATATCTACAAGACGTCAAGTTTCCTCTACCAAACAAGAAGGCACTCCTTCAACACCTACAAGGAGCCACCATATTCTCCAAGTTTGATTTAAAGTCTGGTTTCTGGCAACTTGGTGTTCATCCTGATGAAAGATACAAAACAGCTTTCTGCCTACCCAACAGACATCTCCAATGGAATGTTCTACCTTTCGGATTAAAGACAGCGCCATCGCTATTTCAGCAAGCGATGCTTCGTATATTTAAGCCTCTTCTCCACACGGCTTTAATATACATCGACGATATTCTGTTATTCTCAACAAGCGAAGAAGATCATATTCGGTCTCTTCGACAATTTCAAGGCATAGTTGAAGAATATGGAATCATGCTCTCGGCCCGAAAGATGATAGTAGCCCAGCCCAACATCGACTTCCTTGGAATGCAAATCACAGAAGGAAAATTCACACCGCAAGCCCATTTAGCTACAGCACTCCTCGATTTTCCCGACGAAAATCTCACGTGGAGACAAGTCCAACAATTCCTTGGGGTAATTAATTACATCAGCGACTTTATTCCGCAACTTTCGCAAATGACTAAACCACTCCAGAAGATGCTGACAAAGAATCCACCCACGTGGGCTACCAAACAAACCGAAGCAATCAAAAGCCTAAAAAAGGAGATACAGAAGCTACCACCTTTAAAGATTCCCTCTACAGGCCTACGAATACTGCAGACTGACGCAAGTGACAAATATTCGGGAGCCATTTTATTCGAAGAAATAAATGGTAAACGTCAAATCTGTGGATACAAAAGCGGACGATTTAAAGATTCCGAGATGCATTATCACTCTACATTCAAAGAAATCCTAGCGGTCAAGAAGGCTATCGAGAAGTTCGAGTTTCATCTGATAGGACATAAATTTCGCATCGAAATGGATATGTCTTCTTTTCCGAAGATGTTACAATTCAAGCAGAAGATGGTCCCACATCAACAATTATTGCGCTGGAGCGAATGGTTTTCGAAGTACGACTTCGAATCTTTCTATTTAAAGGGTGCGAAGAACACTCTTGCTGACATGCTCAGTAGAAACCCTCCTAAAGAAGTTCATATGATGACAAACGCCTCAGCTTCCTCGAGTTCGGAAAATCAATACTATGACTTCGACGCAACATGCCTCTCGACGCTCACCAGCTCGTCGACAAAAGGACTCTGCATGAGCATCTTCAACACATGATTTTCAAATACCAGTCCATCATCCTGTCCAAATACGGAATCTACGGCCACTTCATTGCACCAATGGGTATTCACCCTGATCACCCGTTCGCACATCTCTATAGAATCGAGAATACAACAATGCCGGAAGAAGTTCTGTGTTTCCTCTGGTACCTCTGCTCAGTCTACACCATCGGAATCACCTTTGATATCAAATGGCTTTACCAGTACGTCAACGCTGTACAAAACCGAAGAGATTGTTTCTCCACATTCTTGGCATGGTTCGCACCACTGATTGTTTGGAGCGGAAAACTAAGAAAATCGGCAAAAGCAACAGGCCTACCATTCAAGAAACTAAAGAGACAAGGAGGTCTCAATCCGTTCTTCAATCCTCACACGATCTACTTCTTCCATCGTCCTGTTCAGATCAACCCCAAATCCAGCAAAATTCATACATTACCCACTCTTATCCATCACAATGACTATCAGAGAGGAGTTCGTCCAGATTTCAACCTCAGCGACGTTAAAGCCTACGAAGACTTTCAAACACATGCATTCCGCCTCAACAATGCCAGACAGACCTTCCCAGTTCCTTTCATTCCAAATTGGTCGTACTATCCGATCGATTACCAGATGAGTCTAGACGAAGACGTTATGTTTTCCATGTCTAAACGAAACATAGAAGACATACCAGTTACTAAGGAGATCAAGAAAGAAAAGGAACCGCTGTCCCAAGACTGTCCACCAGAATATTTCCAGGACGCTCAGCTACCGGATGACGCGATGAATATCGATGAAATTGGAAAAATGTTCAACATTGAAATCAATGAAGAGTCACAGACTGACTACGAAGAGCCTACACCAGGTTATGAGTGCCCAGGAGAATACTATGGATGCTGCGACAAACATATCATCGAGTTCGAGATCGACCACTAAAGTACTTATCTTAAAGGTACTTAATTATGTTTAATTATGAATGTGCTTAAAACCATGTAAAAGAAATAATGATGTAAGTGTGATGTAAGCGATGATGTAATCACAAGGGAATGATGTAAGCGCTTATGTCAGCGCGCACTATCTCTCACCTATAAATATGTGTGCACCCCCTTGTAAAAAATTATATCAGAATTTCTAATAAAACCTCTCTCTAGAATTCTCTCTAGAATGAGTTTCTAAATACTCTCTAGTTTTCCAGACTTCTTGACATCTTCATAAGCCTTGGTTTCTTTCTTTCATTCATGAGTTGCGATCTGCTCCTCTTCTCTAGTTGAGTCTAGTGCTCTGTCAATACGACGGTCAAAAGACAGTCGTGGGTTGAGAATTCCTAACAGTGGTTGAGCACTCAGAGGCCGGAATTGCCCGTTAAGCTCCCTTTACTTGGAACTGACCCTCGTCTGTTAAACCGACTTAGTCAATACGACATTCCCCGAGCCTTAGCTTAGTCAATACGACATTCCGCGAACCTCGTCTAGTGTATTATGGTATCAGAGCCTCGACTCATGTTATGATTGAATGAATCATTGTTTATGAATGATTGTTGTGAATGTTCTGGAAAACGATCCCTTACTCATGTCAATTTCAAATCCAAATCTTCAACCATCGATTCTCTGTTTTCAATTTCCACTTTACCAAAATCAAAAAGCCGTTCTTCCTCATCTAGTATCAATTCTCTCTACGAAATTGAATACGTCCCTAAAGATCAGCTACCCGAAACCACACTCCCTCTTGTTAATCCATGTGAATACTTTGCCAAAAAGCCTAGTGCTTTCTCGGTTAAAGGTGTTCGAGAACTCATCAAGCCATCTTCCAATCGAAAAGTCATGGAATATGTCCAGTCCAGCAAATTCTCATCCTGTCAAATCCCAGCAACCGAAGAAGAACAATTCATCTCGCTCAACATACCGGAGAACCTTCCTAGGTTATGGCAACAACAAGGGTATACTCACCTCCACTTTGGTGTAGTCCGGATCGGTTTGACCCTACATGCTCGAAAAGGTCTACCTGTTGTAGCAAGAATCGCCTTGGTCGATTCAAGACTGAAATCCTACCAACAAGCTTGCATCGGAACAGTCCAAACAACATTAAACGCCGGAACAGTATTTGTGACACTGTTTCCAAACTTTAATGTCTCGCTACAAGATCCAAATCTTCTGAAGACACTCAAAGTCCAACTTCAGCTCACCGGAGCTCCTATGCAAGAGAAAAGTGTCGTGGCGACCCTTCATCATCAGATAGTCTATCGAATCCAAGATCATGCCTTAGATCTTGTACTACCCTCTTCTGATGAAGCACTTTATCTAGAAGTCACTTCAGCATCTCAAGCACCAAACTCCATCCAGATCCCTCGTCAAATATCTCGCGAAGAGCTGCTCTGCCGACTACCAGAATCATGGATCACCAGCTACGAGAAGCTGCACCAAGCGGTTCAAACACCGATTCAATCCTCCAAAGTCAGCTTTCACTCACGAAATGATGGTACAACCGAAATCAAGTTCGAAAAACCAAGATCATCGTCTTCCGCAAACAACTGTTCACTCAATTTGCTATTCAAATTGACGAACGCGAATTCTATAGTCCAGCAAAAGAACAAAATCCTAAACCAATCTCTTTTGGACAAAACGGATCGGTACTATATCCTTTCAAAGATGAAGATGGACATCAATATTTCGATATCTGTTCCTGCTCAGCATGTGAAGAAGCCATGTACGAATCTGATGACGAGATTCGCACAAGGAGAAGAAAGAAGAAGGATCCGCTCTACAAAAGATATCTAGAAGGAGATCCCACCGTCGGTCCTCTCGGTGAAGGAAACGGGCGATACGACTTTATAGTCCAATATTCGGAAAACAAAGATGAAAATCAAATCATGATGATCAACAACGAAGACTTCCCTCCTTCAAGCAACTTTACCAAGGACAACATCGCACATAGCCCAAAGATACTCACTCGAGCAATCAACTCTTCTGGACCAGATCAACTAAGCCAAGGAGAAAAAGTCCTCAACTGGCAAACTGAGAATGCCATCGCTCAAAATCAACTCCTCAAAACAATAAATTACAAGGTTGATCAGCTGACGGAAAATTACATCAAAAGGCAAACTAGCCTTCAGAGCTCAATAACAGAGATCCATGGCCGGCTTAACAATCTTCATCACGAAAGGATGGCTATGGCACAAAACATGATGGTCAATACAGCACAATTCCGTCATAAAGAAGCAGAGACAGCCAGTCTCAAAGCCCAGCTAAAAGATCTTCAAAGAAGCCTCGAGAGTATGATTTACAATCAGAATCCTACGAGTTCTTATTCCAATCCTTTCGGTGGAATGCCTATGTACCAAGGCACCTACTCCCCATGATTTCTCTCCGGCTATACAAATCAAAGACCAAGAACACCGGCCCCCGGATTCCTATCATCTGACGAAGCCTTTACGTCAAGATATGGCATGACCTCAGCTAGCAAGCCAAAGGTGTCAAAATCAAAACCAAGACGACAGAAGGATTCCGAGTTTATGGTCAATCCTACCAAACGACCAACACTTACTTCTTCGTCAAGCCATGAATCAGTGGAAGATTCAAAAAGAGAAGGAAAAGAAATTGGTATAATTGAATTCTCTATGGCTAGTCTGTTAGATACTATTGGACAGACTTCTACTGCTCAAACAGCCACGGAGATGCCGCATACACAGCCTTCTCAACAAATTACAACTCCAATTGCAAATATCGGTCATCATTCGGAGACTAATTCTAACAGTTCCGAATACCTTCGGATGAAGAATCTCTCCCAAACCAATTTGCCATAGGCGACGAAAGAGGCGAAACATCGACTCCAAAACGAGAACCTGATATTCATGAAATCTATTCAAGCGATGAAGATATGGAGTACAGGCCTCCCAGGCAGCAAGAAATACCAACAAGACCATTTGCCTCTAAAGTCATGGTCTTCACGTTTGATGACATTCCTTTCGAAAAATGGAATGATCGTCTCGATGAATTTCATGCATGGATGAATTCTGAAGCAATCACGTCTCCCTTAGAGCTTGTGATTCAGCAGTTTACGGCCCGACTATCTGGAGCACTCAAAGAATGGTGGAATTCACTTGATGAATACAGACAGCAGCAAGTCTATCAAACGACAATACCGGTACTTCTCGGAGAAATTCATAGAGAATTTATCGGTACACCCACACATTTGAAAGAACAGCTTCAAGAAGAATTCTTTACTGCGAAATGCTGCTCATTGAAGAAAAGAGACCTAGCTAAGCATTTTGAGCGACAGACGCGACGTTATTACGCTCTTAATGGTCTCAACAATCCAAGCCTTAAGCAAGTGCATCTCTCTTCGATTGATGACTACCTCAGTCAACAAACAAAGCTATACATCAGAGACCAAGGCCAGACAGTGGAAGATAATTCCATTGGCCCAATACAGCAATATGTCTTCCGAACACTAGACAAACTCTGCAAGCAAAAAGAGTTTTGGATGGAATTCATGGATAAATCAAAGCAACTATCCAGGATCTGTGCAAGACCAAACCTATCCATCAAATGTTCAAAATCCAAGAAGACATGTTCGTGTGAAGATCGTAGCAAATCATGGAGATTCAGAAAAACGTCTCACAAGCGTTTCAACAAATTCAGACGCAAGCGATTTTGCAGAAAGAAACGAAGCTTCAAGAAAACAACGAAGTGTTTCCTATGTCGCAAAGAAGGCCACTTCGCAAAAAACTGCCCAAACAAGTCGAAGAAAAAGAAGCAGTACTTAATCAGCTCAATCTCGAAGATCGCACCAGACCTCGATTTCGACAACCACGATCTAGAATCAGTACTATCCTATGATAGTGATGAACAAGATGCCATATGTGGCTACTCGGATTATGACTACTCATCCGACTCCTCAGAGGAAGAAGAAGTCAATAACGACTGCTGTTTTAAAATCACTCGTATGCTGCAAAAAGAAGAAATTCAAACACCACATCTGCCAGTTACGATCTTTGATCCATCACAAAAGGAGAAGCCAGTTCATGCAATTGCGTTTATCGACACAGGAGCATATACGACGATAATGAACCCTAAAATTCTCCCGACTTCTATGTGGCTACCACATCAACAAGAATTTCGAGTGGCAAATTCGGGTTCATTGACGGTCAAACTCAAGTCCAAACCGGTGACGATCGAACTTTTCCCAGGCTGTCAAATTACAACAGAAGTGCTTGGATCCTCAGCACCAGGAAAAGATTTGATATTAGGATGGGATTCCTATCACACCTTCAAGAAGAATTTTGACATATCTATTGAGACACGAGGAATGAGATGGAAGGCTTTCTACAAAGCTTTCACAACAATCCCACGTCTATTCACGGTCGAAGGAGTCATAACTCAAGATTTCGAGAAAATCAAAGAAGAGATCGCAATAGTCTCATGTCCAGACTCTCACACAGACTTCCTTCAAAAATGTGACAAATCGTTATGGCTGAATTCAGAATTCTTCGTCTCTCTACCTTTCAAGGAGAATGTCCATACCACTCCGACAAAAGCAAGTCACGCAGGCATGCCACCAACATTATTGACACAAGCAAATGAAGAATGTGACCAACTAGTAAAACAAGGAGTTGTCTCATCAACAAATTCACCTTGGGCATGTAAAGCATTCTATGTGAACAACCGGGCAGAACAAGCAAGAGGAAAACTCAGACTGGTAATTGATTACAAACCACTGAACCAATATCTACAAGACGTCAAGTTTCCTCTACCTAACAAGAAGGCACTCCTTCAACACCTACAAGGAGCCACCATATTCTTCAAGTTTGATTTAAAGTCTGGTTTCTGGCAACTTGGTGTTCATCCTGATGAAAGATACAAAACAGCTTTCTGCCTACCCAACAGACATCTCCAATGGAATGTTCTACCTTTCGGATTAAAGACAGCACCATCGCTATTTCAGCAAGCGATGCTTCGTATATTTAAGCCTCTTCTCCACACGGCTTTAATATACATCGACGATATTCTGTTATTCTCAACAAGCGAAGAAGATCATATTCGGTCTCTCCGACAATTTCAAGGCATAGTTGAAGAATATGGAATCATGCTCTCGGCCCGAAAGATGATAGTAGCCCAGCCCAACATCGACTTCCTTGGAATGCAAATCACAGAAGGAAAATTCACACCGCAAGCCCATTTAGCTACAGCACTCCTCGATTTTCCCGACGAAAATCTCACGCGGAGACAAGTCCAACAATTCCTTGGGGTAATTAATTATATCAGCGACTTTATTCCGCAAATTTCGCAAAGGACTAGACCACTCCAGAAGATGCTGACAAAGAATCCACCCACGTGGGCTACCAAACAAACCGAAGCAATCAAAAGCCTAAAAAAAGAGATACAGAAGCTACCACCTTTAAAGATTCCCTCTACAGGCCTACGAATACTGCAGACTAACGCAAGTGACAAATATTGGGGAGCCATTTTATTCGAAGAAATAAATGGTAAACGTCAAATCTGTGGATACAAAAGCGGACGCTTTAAAGATTCCGAGATGCATTATCACTCTACATTCAAAGAAATCCTAGCGGTCAAGAAGGCTATTGGGAAGTTCGAGTTTCATCTGATAGGACATAAATTTCGCATCGAAATGGATATGTCTTCTTTTCCGAAGATGTTACAATTCAAGCAGAAGATGGTCCCACATCAACAATTATTGCGCTGGAGCGAATGGTTTTCGAAGTACGACTTCGAATCTTTCTATTTAAAGGGTGCGAAGAACACTCTTGCTGACATGCTCAGTAGAAACCCTCCTAAAGAAGTTCATATGATGACAAACGCCTCAGCTTCCTCGAGTTCGGAAAATCAATACTATGACTTCGACGCAAACATGCCTCTCGACGCTCACCAGCTCGTCGACAAAAGGACTCTGCATGAGCATCTTCAACACAGAATTTTCAAATACCAGTCCATCATCCTGTCCAAATACGGAATCTACGGCCACTTCATTGCACCAATGGGTATTCACCCTGATCACCCGTTCGCACATCTCTATAGAATCGAGAATACAGCAATGCCGGAAGAAGTTCTGTGTTTCCTCTGGTACCTCTGCTCAGTCTACACCATCGGAATCACCTTTGATGTCCAATGGCTTTACCAGTACGTCAACGCTGTACAAAACCGAAGAGATTGCTTCTCCACATTCTTGGCATGGTTCGCACCACTGATTGTTTGGAGCGGAAAACTAAGAAAATCGACAAAAGCAACAGGCCTACCATTCAAGAAACTAAAGAGACAAGGAGGTCTCAATCCGTTCTTCAATCCTCACACGATCTACTTCTTCCATCGTCCTGTTCAGATCAACCCCAAATCCAGCAAAATTCATGCATTACCCACACTTATCCATCACAATGACTATCAGAGAGGAGTTCGTCCAGATTTCAACCTCAGCGACGTTAGAGCCTACGAAGACTTTCAAACACATGCATTCCGTCTCAACAATGCCAGACAGACCTTCCCAATTCCTTTCATTCCAAATTGGTCGTACTATCCGATCGATTACCAGATGAGTCTAGACGAAGACGTTATGTTTTCCATGTCTAAACAAAACATAGAAGACATACCAGTTACTAAGGAGATCAAGAAGGAGAAGGAACCTCTGTCCCAAGACTGTCCACCAGAATATTTCCAGGACGCTCAGCTACCAGATGACGCGATGAATATCGATGAAATTGGAAAAATGTTCAACATTGAAATCAATGAAGAGTCACAGACTGACTACGAAGAGCCTACACCATGATATGAGTGCCCAGGAGAATACTATGGATGCTGCGACAAACATATCATCGAGTTCGAGATCGACCACTAAAGTACTTATCTTAAAGGTACTTAATTATGTTTAATTATGAGTGTGCTTAAAACCATGTAAAATAAATAATGATGTGAGTGTGATGTAAGCAATGATGTAATAATGATATAAGTGTGATGTAAGCGATGATGTAATCGCAAGGGAATGATGTAAGCGCTTATGTCAGCGCGCACTATCTCCCACCTATAAATATGTGTGCACCCCCTTGTAAAAAATTATCTCAGAATTTATAATAAAACCTCTCTCTAGAATTCTCTCTCTAGAATGAGTTTCTAAATACTCTCTAGTTTTCCAGACTTCTTGACATCTTCATAAGCCTTGGTTTCTTTCTTTCATTCATGAGTTGCGATCTGCTCCTCTTCTCTAGTTGAGTCTAGTGGTCTGTCAATACGACGGTCAACTCTTGTGGTCTGTCAATACGACGGTCAAAAGACAGTCGTGGGTTGAGAATTCCTAACAGTGGTTGAGCACTCAGAGGCCGGAAGTGCCCGTTAAGCTCCCTTTACTTGGAACTGACCCTCGTCTGTTAAACCGACTTAGTCAATACGACATTCCCCGAGCCTTAGCTTAGTCAATACGACATTCCGCGAACCTCGTCTAGTGTATTATGGTATCAGAGCCTCGACTCATGTTATGATTGAATGAATCATTGTTTTTAAATGATTGTTATGTATGTTCTGGAAAACCATTCGCTCTAGATTCGAAGTCTTACTTCGAAAACCATTCGCTCCAGCGCAATAATTGTTGATGTGGGACCATCTTCTGCTTGAATTGTAACATCTTCGGAAAAGAAGACATATCCATTTCGATGCGAAATTTATGTCCTATCAGATGAAACTCGAACTTCTCGATAGCCTTCTTGACCGCTAGGATTTCTTTGAATGTAGAGTGATAATGCATCTCGGAATCTTTAAAGCGTCCGCTTTTGTATCCACAGATTTGACGTTTACCATTTATTTCTTCGAATAAAATGGCTCCCTCTGCAGTATTCGTAGGCCTGTAGAGGGAATCTTTAAAGGTGGTAACTTCTGTATCTCCTTTTTTAGGCTTTTGATTGCTTCGGTTTGTTTGGTAGCCCACGTGGGTGAATTCTTTGTCAGCATCTTCTGGAGTGGTCTAGTCATTTGCGAAAGTTACGGAATAAAGTCGCAACTCAGGAATGAAAGAAAGAAACCAAGGCTTATGAAGATGTCAAGAAGTCTGGAAAACTAGAGAGTATTTAGAAACTCATTCTAGAGAGAATTCTAGAGAGCTATGGCACAAAACATGATGGTCAATACAGCACAATTCCGTCATAAAGAAGCAGAGACAGCCAGTCTCAAAGCCCAGCTAAAAGATCTAATGATTTTAAAACAGCAGTCGTTATTGACTTCTTCTTCTGAGGAGGAGGAGTCGGATGAGTAGTCATAATCCGAGTAGCCACATATGGCATCTTGTTCATCACTATCATAGGATAGTACTGATTCTAGATCGTGGTTGTCGAAATCGAGGTCTGGTGCGATCTTCGAGATTGAATAGATTTCATGAATATCAGGTTCTCGTTTTGGAGTCGATGTTTTGCTGGGCTTTGCTGGACTGGACATATTCCATGACTTTTCGATTGGAAGATGGCTTGATGAGTTCTCGAACACCTTTAACCGAGAAAGCACTAGGCTTTTTGGCAAAGTATTCATATGGATTAACAAGAGGGAGTGTGGTTTCGGGTAGCTGATCTCCAGGGACGTATTCTATTTCGTAGAGAGAATTAATACTAGATGAGGAAGAATGGCTTTTTGATTTTGGTAAAGTGGAAATTGCAAACGGAGAATTGATGGTTGGAGGATTTGGATTTGAAATTGACATGAGTAAGGGATCGTTTTCCAGAACATTCACAACAATCATTCATAAACAATGATTCATTCAATCATAACATGAGTCAAGGCTCTGATACCATAATACACTAGACGAGGTTCGCGGAATGTCGTATTGACTAAGCTAAGGCTCGCGGAATGCCATCGCTCAAAATCAACTCCTCAAAACAATAAATTACAAGGTTGATCAGCTGACGGAAAATTACATCAAAAGGCAAACTAGCCTTCAGAGCTCAATAACAGAGATCCATGGCTGGATTTGAAATTGACATGAGTAAGGGATCGTTTTCCAGAACATTCACAACAATCATTCATAAACAATGATTCATTCAATCATAACATGAGTTGAGGCTCTGATACCATAATACACTAGACGAGGTTCGCGGAATGTCGTATTGACTAAGCTAAGGCTCGGGGAATGTCGTATTGACTAAGTCGGTTTAACAGACGAGGGTCAGTTCCAAGTAAAGGGAGCTTAACGGGCACTTCCGGCCTCTGAGTGCTCAACCTCTATTAGGAATTCTCAACCCACGACTGTCTTTTGACCGTCGTATTGACAGACCACAAGACTTGTCCGTCGTATTGACAGACCACTACACTCAACTAGAGAAGAGGAGCAGATCGCAACTCATGAATGAAAGAAAGAAACCAAGGCTTATGAAGATGTCTAGAAGTCTGGAAAACTAGAGAGTATTTAGAAACTCATTCTAGAGAGAGAATTCTAGAGAGAGGTTTTATTAGAAATTCTGAGGTGATTTTTTACTAGGGGGTGCACACATATTTATAGGTGGGAGATAGTGCGCGCTGACATAAGCGCTTACATCATTCCCTTGCGATTACATCATCGCTTACATCACACTTACATCATTATTTATTTTACATGGTTTTAAGCACACTCATAATTAAACATAATTAAGTACCTTTAAGATAAGTACTTTAGTGGTCGATCTCGAACTCGATGATATGTTTGTCGCAGCATCCATATTATTCTCCTGGGTACTTATAACCTGGTGTAGGCTCTTCGTAGTCAGTCTGTGACTCTTCATTGATTTCAATGTTGAACATTTTTCCAATTTCATCGATATTCATCGCGTCATCCGGTAGCTGAGCGTCCTGGAAATATTCTGGTGGACAGTCTTGGGACAGCGGTTCCTTTTCTTTCTTGATCTCCTTAGTAACTGGTATGTCTTCTATGTTTCGTTTAGACATGGAAAACATAACGTCTTCGTCTAGACTCATCTGGTAATCGATCGGATAGTACGACCAATTTGGAATGAAAGGAACTGGGAAGGTCTGTCTGGCATTGTTGAGGCGGAATGCATGTGTTTGAAAGTCTTCGTAGGCTTCAACGTCGCTGAGGTTGAAATCTGGACGAACTCCTCTCTGATAGTCATTGTGATGGATAAGAGTGGGTAATGTATGAATTTTGCTGGATTTGGGGTTGATCTGAACAGGACGATGGAAGAAGTAGATCGTGTGAGGATTGAAGAACGGATTGAGACCTCCTTGTCTCTTTAGTTTCTTGAATGGTAGGCCTGTTGCTTTTGTCAATTTTCTTAGTTTTCCGCTCCAAACAATCAGTGGTGCGAACCATGCCAAGAATGTGGAGAAGCAATCTCTTCGGTTTTGTCCAGCGTTGACGTACTGGTAAAGCCATTGGATATCAAAGGTGATTCCGATGGTGTAGACTGAGCAGAGGTACCAGAGGAAACACAGAACTTCTTCCGGCATTGCTGTATTCTCGATTCTATAGAGATGTGCGAACGGGTGATCAGGGTGAATACCCATTGGTGCAATGAAGTGGCCGTAGATTCCGTATTTGGACAGGATGATGGACTGGTATTTGAAAATCCTGTGTTGAAGATGCTCATGCAGAGTCCTTTTGTCGACGAGCTGGTGAGCGTCGAGAGGCATGTTTAAGTCGAAGTCATAGTATTGATTTTCCAAACTCGAGGAAGCTGAGGCGTTTGTCATCATATGAACTTCTTTAGGAGGGTTTCTACTGAGCATGTCAGCAAGAGTGTTCTTCGCACCCTTTAAATAGAAAGATTCGAAGTCGTACTTTGGAAACCATTCGCTCCAGCGCAATAATGGTTGATGTGGGACCATCTTCTGCTTGAATTGTAACATCTTCGGAAAAGAAGACATATCCATTTCGATGCGAAATTTATGTCCTATCAGATGAAACTCGAACTTCTCGATAACCTTCTTGACCGCTAGGATTTCTTTGAATGTAGAGTGATAATGCATCTCGGAATCTTTAAAGCGTCCGCTTTTGTATCCACAGATTCGACGTTTACCATTTATTTCTTCGAATAAAATGGCTCCCCAATATTTGTCACTTGCGTCAGTCTGCAGTATTCGTAGGCCTGTAGAGGGAATATTTAAAGGTGGTAGCTTCTGTATCTCCTTTTTAGGCTTTTGATTGCTTCGGTTTGTTTGGTAGCCCACGTGGGTGGATTCTTTGTCAGCATCTTCTGGAGTGGTCTAGTCATTTGCGAAAGTTGCGGAATAAAGTCGCTGATGTAATTAATTACCCCAAGGAATTGTTGGACTTGTCTCCGCGTGAGATTTTCGTCGGGAACATCGAGGAGTGCTGTAGCTAAATGGGCTTGCGGTGTGAATTTTCCTTCTGTGATTTGCATTCCAAGGAAGTCGATGTTGGGCTGGGCTACTATCATCTTTCGGGCCGAGAGCATGATTCCATATTCTTCAACTATGCCTTGAAATTGTCGGAGAGACCGAATATGATCTTCTTCGCTTGTTGAGAATAACAGAATATCGTCGATGTATATTAAAGCCGTGTGGAGAAGAGGCCTAAATATACGAAGCATCGCTTGCTGAAATAGCGATGGCGCTGTCTTTAATCCGAAAGGTAGAACATTCAATTGGAGATGTCTGTTGGGTAGGCAGAAAGCTGTTTTGTATCTTTCATCAGGATGAACACCAAGTTGCCAGAAACCAGACTTTAAATCAAACTTGGAGAATATGGTGGCTCCTTGTAGGTGTTGAAGGAGTGCCTTCTTGTTTGGTAGAGGAAACTTGACGTCTTGTAGATATTGGTTCAGTGGTTTGTAATCAATTACCAGTCTGAGTTTTCCTCTTGCTTGTTCTGCCCGGTTTTTCACATAGAATGCTTTACATTCCCAAGGTGAATTTGTTGATGAGACAACTCCTTGTTTTACTAGTTGGTCACATTCTTCATTTGCTTGTGTCAATAATGTTGGTGGCATGCCTGCGTGACTTGCTTTTGTCGGAGTGGTATGGACATTCTCCTTGAAAGGTAGAGAGACGAAGAATTCTGAATTCAGCCATAACGGTTTGTCACATTTTTGAAGGAAGTCTGTGTGAGAGTCTGCACATGAGACTATTGCGATCTCTTCTTTGATTTTCAAATCTTGAGATATGACTCCTTCGACCGTGAATAGACGTGGGATTGTTGTGAAAGCTTTGTAGAAAGCCTTCCATCTCATTCCTCGTGTCTCAATAGATATATCAAAATTCTTCTTGAAGGTGTGATAGGAATCCCATCCTAATATCAAATCTTTTCCTGGTGCTTAGGATCCAAGCACTTCTGTTGTAATTTGACAGCCTGGGAAAAGTTCGATCGTCACCGGTTTGGACTTGAGTTTGACCGTCAATGAACCCGAATTTGCCACTCGAAATTCTTATTGATGTGGTAGCCACATAGAAGTCGGGAGAATTTTAGGGTTCATTATCGTCGTATATGCTCCTGTGTCGATAAACGCAATTGCATGAACTGGCTTCTCCTTTTGTGATGGATCAAAGATCGTAACTGGCAGATGTGGTGTTTGAATTTCTTCTTTTTGCGGCATACGAGTGATTTTAAAACAGCAGTCGTTATTGACTTCTTCTTCTGAGGAGGAGGAGTCGGATGAGTAGTCATAATCCGAGTAGCCACATATGGCATCTTGTTCATCACTATCATAGGATAGTACTGATTCTAGATCGTGGTTGTCGAAATCGTGGTCTGGTGCGATCTTCGAGATTGAGCTGATTAAGTACTGCTTCTTTTTCTTCGACTTGTTTGGGCAGTTTTTTGCGAAGTGGCCTTCTTTGCGACATAGGAAACACTTCGTTGTTTTCTTGAAGCTTCGTTTCTTTCTGAAAAATCGCTTGCGTCTGAATTTGTTGAAACGCTTGTGAGACGTTTTTCTGAATCTCCGTGATTTGCTACGATCTTCACACGAACATGTCTTCTTGGATTTTGAACATTTGATGGATAGGTCTGGTCTTGCACAGATCCTGGATAGTTGCTTTGATTTATCCATGAATTCCATCCAAAACTCTTTTTGCTTGCAGTGTTTGTCTAGTGTTCGGAAGACATATTGCTGTATTTTGGCCAATGGAAATATCTTCCACTGTCTGGCCTTGATCTCTGATGTATAGCTTTGTTTGTTGACTGAGGTAGTCATCAATCGAAGAGAGATGCACTTGCTTAAGGCTTGGATTGTTGAGACCATTAAGAGCGTAATAACGTCGCGTCTGTCGCTCAAAGTGCTTAGCTAGGTCTCTTTTCTTCAATGAGCAGCATTTCGCAGTAAAGAATTCTTCTTGAAGCTGTTCTTTCAAATGTGTGGGTGTACCGATAAATTCTCTATGAATTTCTCCGAGAAGTAGCGGTATTGTCGTTTGATAGACTTGCTGCTGTCTGTATTCACCAAGTGAATTCCACCATTCTTTGAGTGCTCCAGATAGTCAGGCCGTAAACTGCTGAATCACAAGCTCTAAAGGAGACGTGATTGCTTCAGAATTCATCCATGCATGAAATTCATCGAGACGATCATTCCATTTTTCGAAAGGAATGTCATCAAACGTGAAGACCATGACTTTAGAGGCAAATGGTCTTGTTGGTATTTCTTGCTGCCTGGGAGGCCTGTACTCCATATCTTCATCGTTTGGATAGATTTCATGAATATCAGGTTCTCGTTTTGGAGTCGATGTTTCGCCTCTTTCGTCGCCTATGGCAAATTGGTTTGGGAGAGATTCTTCATCCGAAGTTGATTCGGAACTGTTAGAATTAGTCTCCGAATGATGACCGATATTTGCAATTGGAGTTGCAATTTGTTGAGAAGGCTGTGTATGCGGCATCTCCGTGGCTGTTTGAGCAGTAGAAGTCTGTCCAATAGTATCTAACAGACTAGCCATAGAGAATTCAATTATACCAATTTCTTTTCCTTCTCTTTTTGAATCTTCCACTGATTCATGGCTTGACGAAGAAGTAAGTGTTGGTCGTTTGGTAGGATTGACCATAAACTCGGAATCTTTCTGTCGTCTTGGTTTTGATTTTGACACCTTTGGCTTGCTAGCTGAGGTCATGCTATATCTTGACGTAAAGGCTTTGTCAGATGATAGGAATCCGGGGGCCGGTGTTCTTGGTCTTTGATTTGTATAGCCGGAGAGAAATCCTGGGGAGTAGGTGCCTTGGTACATAGGCATTCCACCGAAAGGATTGGAATAAGAACTCGCAGGATTCTGATTGTAAATCATACTCTCGAGGCTTCTTTGAAGATCTTTTAGCTGGGCTTTGAGACTGGCTGTCTCTGCTTCTTTATGACGGAATTGTGCTGTATTGACCATCATGTTTTGTGCCATAGCCATCAATTCGTGATGAAGATTGTTAAGCCGGCCATGGATCTCTATTATTGAGCTCTGAAGGCTAGTTTGCCTTTTGATGTAATTTTCCGTCAGCTGATCAACCTTGTAATTTATTGTTTTGAGGAGTTGATTTTGATCGATGGCATTCTCAGTTTGCCAGTTGAGGACTTTTTCTCCCTGGCTTAGTTGATCTGGTCCAGAAGAGTTGATTGCTCGAGTGAGTATCTTTGGGCTATGTGCGATGTTGTCCTTGGTAAAGTCGCTTGAAGGAGGGAAGTCTTCGTTGTTGATCATCATGATTTGATTTTCATCTTTCTTTTCCGAATATTGGACTATAAAGTCGTATCGCCCGTTTCCTTCACCGAGAGGACCGACGGTGGGATCTCCTTCTAGATATCTTTTATAGAGCGGATCCTTCTTCTTTCTTCTCCTTGTGCGAATCTCGTCATCAGATTCGTACATGGCTTCTTCACATGCTTAGCAGGAACAGATATCGAAATATTGATGTCCATCTTCATCTTTGAAGGGATATAGTACAGATCCGTTTTGTCCAAAAGAGATTGGTTTAGGATTTTGTTCTTTTGCTGGACTATAGAATTCGCGTTCGTCAATTTGGATAGCAAATTGAGTGAACAGTTGTTTGCGGAATGACGATGATCTTGGTTTTTCGAACTTGATTTCGGTTGTACCATCATTTCGTGAATGAAAGCTGACTTCAGAGGATTGAATCGGTGTTTGAACCGCTTGGTGCAGCTTCTCGTAGCTGGTGATCCATGATTCTGGTAGTCGGCGGAGCAGCTCTTCGCGAGATATTTGACGAGGGATCTGGATGGAGTTTGGTGCTTGAGATGCTGATGTGACTTCTAGGTAAAGTGCTTCATCAGAAGAGGGTAGTACAAGATCTAAGGCATGATCTTGGATTCGATAGACTATCTGATGATGAAGGGTCGCCACGACACTTTTCTCTTGCATAGGAGCTCCGGTGAGCTGAAGTTGGACCTTGAGTGTCTTCAGAAGATTTGGATCTTGTAGCGAGACATTAAAGTTTGGAAACAGTGTCACGAATACTGTTCTGGCGTTTAATGTTGTTTGGACTGTTCCGATGCAAGCTTGTTGGTAGGATTTCAGTCTTGAATCGACCAAGGCGATTCTTGCTACAACAGGTAGACCTTTTCGAGCATGTAGGGTCAAACCGATCCGGACTACATCAAAGTGGAGGTGAGTATACCCTTGTTGTTGCCATAACCTAGGAAGGTTCTCCGGTATGTTGAGCGAGATGAATTGTTCTTCTTCGGTTGCTGGGATTTGACAGGATGAGAATTTGCTGGACTGGACATATTCCATGACTTTTCGATTGGAGGATGGCTTGATGAGTTCTCGAACACCTTTAACCGAGAAAGCACTGGGCTTTTTGGCAAAGTATTCATATGGATTAACAAGAGGGAGTGTGGTTTCAGGTAGCTGATCTCCAGGGACGTATTCAATTTCGTAGAGAGAATTGATACTAGATGAGGAAGAACGGCTTTTTGATTTTGGTAAAGTGGAAATTGAAAACGAAGAATCGATGGTTGGAGGATTTGGATTTGAAATTGACATGAGTAAGGGATCGTTTTCCAGAACATTCACAACAATCATTCATAAACAATGATTCATTCAATCATAACATGAGTCGAGGCTCTGATACCATAATACACTATACGAGGTTCGCGGAATGTCGTATTGACTAAGCTAAGGCTCGGGGAATGTCGTATTGACTAAGTCGGGTTAACAGACGAGGGTCAGTTCCAAGTAAAGGGAGCTTAACGGGCACTTCCGGCCTCTGAGTGCTCAACCACTGTTAGGAATTCTCAACCCACGACTATCTTTTGACCGTCGTATTGACAGACCACAAGACTTGACCGTCGTATTGACAAAGAATGAGCTGATTAAGTACTGTTTCTTTACGACGGAATTGTGCTGTATTGACCATCATGTTTTGTGCCATAGCCATCATTTCGTGATGAAGATTTTTAATACACTAGACGAGGTTCGCGGAATGTCGTATTGACTAAGCTAAGGCTCGGGGAATGTCGTATTGACTAAGTCGGTTTAAAAGACGAGGGTCAGTTCCAAGTAAAGGGAGCTTAACGGGCACTTCCGGCCTCTGAGTGCTCAACCACTGTTAGGAATTCTTAACCCACAACTGTCTTTTGACCGTCGTATTGACAGACCACAAAACTTGACCGTCGTATTGACAGACCACTAGACTCAACTAGAGAAGAGGAGCAGATCGCAACTCATGAATGAAAGAAAGAAACCAAGGCTTATGAAGATGTCGAGAAGTCTGGAAAACTAGGGAGTATTTAGAAACTCATTCTAGAGAGAGAATTCTAGAGAGAGGTTTTATTAGAAATTCTGAGGTGATTTTTTACTAGGGGGTGCACACATATTTATAGGTGGGAGATAGTGCGCGCTGACATAAGCGCTTACATCATTCCCTTGCGATTACATCATCACTTACATCACACTTACATCATTATTTATTTTACATGGTTTTAAGCACCCTCATAATTAAACATAATTAAGTACCTTTAAGATAAGTACTTAAGTGGTTGATCTCGAACTCGATGATATGTTTGTCGCAGCATCCATAGTATTCTCCTGGGCACTCATAACCTGGTGTAGGCTCTTCGTAGTCAGTCTGTGATTCTTCATTGATTTCAATGTTGAACATTTTTCCAATTTCATCGATATTCATCGCGTCATCCGGTAGCTGAGCGTCCTGGAAATATTCTGGTGGACAGTCTTGGGACAGCGGTTCCTTTTCTTTCTTGATCTCCTTAGTAACTGGTATGTCTTCTATGTTTCGTTTAGACATGGAAAACATAACGTCTTCGTCTAGACTCATCTGGTAATCGATCGGATAGTACGACCAATTTGGAATGAAAGGAACTGGGAAGGTCTGTCTGGCATTGTTGAGGTGGAATGCATGTGTTTGAAAGTCTTCGTAGGCTTTAACGTCGCTGAGGTTGAAATCTGGATGAACTCCTCTCTGATAGTCATTGTGATGGATAAGAGTGGGTAATGTATGAATTTTGCTGGATTTGGGGTTGATCTGAACAGGACGATGGAAGAAGTAGATCGTGGAGGATTGAAAAACGGATTGAGACCTCCTTGTCTCTTTAGTTTCTTGAATGATAGGCCTGTTGCTTTTGCCAATTTTCTTAGTTTTCCGCTCCAAATATTCAGTGGTGCGAACCATGACAAGAATGTGGAGAAACAATCTCTTTGGTTTTGTACAGCGTTGACGTACTGGTAAAGCCATTTGATATCAAAGGTGATTCCGATGGTGTAGACTGAGCAGAGGTACCAGAGGAAACACAGAACTTCTTCCGGCATTGCTGTATTCTCGATTCTATAGAGATGTGCGAACGGGTGATCAGGGTGAATACCCATTGGTGCTATGAAGTGGCCGTAGATTCCGTATTTGGACAGGATGATGGACTGGTATTTGAAAATCCTGTGTTGAAGATGCTCATGCAGAGTCCTTTTGTCGACGAGCTGGTGAGCGTCGAGAGGCATGTTTGCGTCGAAGTCATAGTATTGATTTTCCGAACTCGAGGAAGCTGAGGCGTTTGTCATCATATGAACTTCTTTAGGAGGGTTTCTACTGAGCATGTCAGCAAGAGTGTTCTTCGCACCCTTTAAATAGAAAGATTCGAAGTCGTACTTCGAAAACCATTCGCTCCAGCGCAATAATTGTTGATGTGGGACCATCATCTGCTTGAATTGTAACATCTTCGGAAAAGAAGACATATCCATTTCGATGCGAAATTTATGTCCTATCAGATGAAACTCGAACTTCTCGATAACCTTCTTGACCGCTAGGATTTCTTTGAATGTAGAGTGATAATGCATCTCAGAATCTTTAAAGCGTCCGCTTTTGTATCCACAGATTTGACGTTTACCATTTATTTCTTCGAATAAAATGGCTCCCCAATATTTGTCACTTGCGTCAGTCTGCAGTATTTGTAGGCATGTAGAGGGAATATTTAAAGGTGGTAGCTTCTGTATCTCCTTTTTAGGCTTTTGATTGCTTCGGTTTGTTTGGTAGCCCACGTGGGTGGATTCTTTGTCAGCATCTTCTGGAGTGGTCTAGTCATTTGCGAAAGTTGCGGAATAAAGTCGCTGATGTAATTAATTACCCCAAGGAATTGTTGGACTTGTCTCCGCGTGAGATTTTCGTCGGGAAAATCGAGGAGTGCTGTAGCTAAATGGGCTTGCGGTGTGAATTTTCCTTCTGTGATTTGCATTCCAAGGAAGTCGATGTTGGGCTGGGCTACTATCATCTTTCGGGCCGAGAGCATGATTCCATATTCTTCAATTATGCCTTGAAATTGTCGGAGAGACCGAATATGATCTTCTTCGCTTGTTGAGAATAATAGAATATCGTCGATGTATATTAAAGCCGTGTGGAGAAGAGGCTTAAATATACGAAGCATCGCTTGCTGAAATAGCGATGGCGCTGTCTTTAATCCGAAAGGTAGAACATTCCATTGGAGATGTCTGTTGGGTAGGCAGAAAGCTGTTTTGTATCTTTCATCAGGATGAACACCAAGTTGCCAGAAACCAGTCTTTAAATCAAACTTGGAGAATATGGTGGCTCCTTGTAGGTGTTGAAGGAGTGCCTTCTTCTTTGGTAGAGGAAACTTGACGTGTTGTAGATATTGGTTCAGTGGTTTGTAATCAATTACCAGTCTGAGTTTTCCTCTTGCTTGTTCTGCCCGGTTGTTCACATAGAATGCTTTACATGCCCAAGGTGAATTTGTTGATGAGACAACTCCTTGTTTTACTAGTTGGTCACATTCTTCATTTGCTTGTGTCAATAATGTTGGTGGCATGCCTGCGTGACTTGCTTTTGTCGGAGTGGTATGGACATTCTCCTTGAAAAGTAGAGAGACGAAGAATTCTGAATTCAGCCATAACGGTTTGTCACATTTTTGAAGGAAGTATGTGTGAGAGTCTGCACATGAGACTATTGCGATCTCTTCTTTGATTTTCTCGAAATCTTGAGTTATGACTCCTTCGACAGTGAATAGACGTGGGATTGTTGTGAAAGCTTTGTAGAAAGCCTTCCATCTCATTCCTCGTGTCTCAATAGATATATCAAAATTCTTCTTGAAGGTGTGATAGGAATCCCATCCTAATATCAAATCTTTTCCTGGTGCTGAGGATCCAAGCACTTCTGTTGTAATTTGACAGCCTGGGAAAAGTTCGATCGTCACTGGTTTGGACTTGAGTTTGACCGTCAATGAACCCGAATTTGCCACTAGAAATTCTTGTTGATGTGGTAGCCACATAGAAGTCGGGAGAATTTTAGGGTTCATTATCGTCGTATATTCTCCTGTGTCGATAAACGCAATTGCATGAACTGGCTTCTCCTTTTGTGATGGATCAAAGATCGTAACTGGCAGATGTGGTGTTTGAATTTCTTCTTTTTGCGGCATACGAGTGATTTTAAAATAGCAGTCGTTATTGACTTCTTCTTCTGAGGAGGAGGAGTCGGATGAGTAGTCATAATCCGAGTAGCCACATATGGCATCTTGTTCATCACTATCATAGGATAGTACTGATTCTAGATCGTGGTTGTCGAAGTGTCATGATCACAATGACCGTTCGTCACTCTTTTTCTTTTAACAGTGACATAACACCAACGACCAGATAATAAATTAATTTCACCAACAAGTTTTAACATAAAAAAATTGGAGTGTTCGTTTTTAATCTTTAACAGAATCTAGATAAGAGTTTTTTATTAGAGTTTCTTGTAAATTTTGGAACATGTGCAACCATTGGAAGGAAAATCAAGGTTAGAAAGGTGAAGTTTTATTGTTATCGGATAAGAGTTTTGAGTCTAATTCTACAGATGTGAATAACTTTAGAGAGAGATGTATACAAGTTAAGACAAATAGAGACCAAATTTAAATAATATAGTGAAATTATTGTCTCTATAAACCGATTTGGAGTTTGTTGATATCCCTAGACCGAGCTCATACAGGGTAATTGGATGAAGAGAGGAAGAAATTATTTGGTTCGGTTCGTTCGGGAAATTTGTCCACCCCAAGATAGGAAGAAGCTTGGGGCTCCAGCCTCAATTCATAAAACTTGTGTTCATCCTTCCACTTTGAGGATAATCCACCGTGCTCCTACTCATGGTTAGCAAGGCAATAACGGTTTTTGCGAGAGGTATTTAATTACTCAACTAAAAAGACAAGTTATTTACGTAGTAACGCGATGGAACGTCGCCTTCTGGCGAAATTCCCCCATTGCTCTCTCTGATTCAAAACTAGAAAGACGGACAAGATACGCTAGATAAATCACCAGGCCTGAGCGAATCGTAGCAGCCACAAAAGTACTCTCTCGACCAAGGTACTGTATGAAAAAGTTTGTAGTTTTGGCTGGCTACGGTTTGGTCAGGCCCTTCTTGACGGAAGTCCTGGTGGATTCTCTTGGCGAGAGTCCCGTCTACCTATTCATGCTTTTTCTTAACGTTTGCAATCAACTGACATATGAAGTCGTGAAACGATTGTATACCAAAAGGGCAAACCACAAGTCTTAATGGTAGCTAGTACGTTAACATGAACAAATAAATTCAACTCACGAGGTTTTCGAGCATAGCCATCTGCAAATGATTCATATGAAATTATCCAAAGTAAAATCCAACTAAACATCCATAAAATAATTCCAGCGTTACACACAAACGCATTACATCTCCATTGGAGCCACGTCTTGGTCACCAGAACCACCACCACCCTGTTCTGCTGGTGCAGGAGCCGCAGCAGCTTCGGCCTCACCCTCACCAACCTCGCCTTCACCTTCCTCTTCCTCTGCAACTTTCTCAAACGTGTCAATCACTTTCTGTATCGCTTCCTGGTCCAAGAAGTGGAACGGTTCGCCAACTCCTAGAACAGCGACCGTGCAAAGAGAACTCTTAAGTGTTTCTCCTTGCAATGTTTCCCTAACAGCCAAAATCGCATCTTTTATCAGATCTTCTCTTGAAGAATCCCCAAAGCTCTCAAATCTACGTTCCAGATAGGTCTTTGCGGCTTGTGAACGAGACCCGATAGCAAAGGCTTGATACTCGAAGTAGTTTCCACTTGGGCAGTTGTAGTAAAGGTGGGCTCCAGACTCATCCAATCCACCTACTAGCAAGCCCACGCCATATGGCCGTTTCCATGACCGTTGGGTACAGACCTGATCACAAGCAAACAAAACACAAATTTTCTTTTCAGGTCAACAAGTTTCGAAAAAAAACAAACTGATAAAATATGAGATTGAAGAAAACAATATCCTTCCTTTTACAAATGCAGATGATATATGAAAGTTCTTCCCAGAGGCTTTGTACCAAACCAACAATTGAAAATGGGAATACAACAGCAAATGTGTTTCATATACCAATAGAAGTGAGATGTATTACATGATTATAGGCAACATATTTGTCAAACTCAACTAGGTTTCAGCATCAAAGCATTAAACTACCACGAAATTGCAGTATTTTATACTGGAAAGCAGGATAAAAAATTTATCATATAATAATGCTACTATCATTATCATGTTAGTAAGAAACTATTCCATAAGCAAACTGCTCCAAGAAGCTACAACATACCAAAACAAGAAACAGAGACCAAATCAGCATTGCTTTTCATTTCAGGCAATTCCTAAATAAAGCAGTAAGGCCAAGAAAAATCAAAACTTCTTGACATAAACGGTGAGACAAAGACCTAGATCCATTAACTACATGAAAGGACAATCAATTCTTAATGACGACTGAAGAAACAAGTAAAGTATCAGAAGAAAAACAAAACTCATTCTTCTAGGATCCTATTGCTTAAGTGAATGTTTAAGGAAATCATTTTACCAAACATGATTTGAGTTTCTAACAATATAAATCATACAACTCAGTATCAGCTAAATCAAGGACACTCTTGTTAAAGTTTTAAAACAGCTCAGATCACTATATACTTGCTCTTGCTACTATCATTATCATGTTACTAAGAGACTATTCCATAAGCAAACTGCACCAGAAGCTACAAGATAAGCAAAGAAGACACGGAGACCAAATAAGTTTTGCTTTTGAAGGATCTAAATATACTTTCTCATTTCAGGCAATTCATAAATAAAGCAGCAAAAATTTAAAAACCAATTCAAAGTGAGACGTAGTAAAGAGCAATTACACCAACAGCTCATATAAGAAACCACAAGTTAGACGCAATTCAGAAGTGTAACAGTATCACGTAATTATAGACAAGTTGTCGAACAACATCTAGCAGGGGTAATGACCGGTGAGTTCAAAGTCCTAAATACATAAACTAAATGAAGAGTGCAGAAACAAGTACTGGAGTATCCGAAGAAGAAACGAAAACTCATTCCTCTAGAATCCTGTTGCTTAAGTGAATGTTTAACGAAACATGCTCTTGGTAAAGGTAAACCCTTTACATACAAGATAATGCAGCTGTGACAACAACATACAACAAATAAAGGTAAATCCTTTATCAGCTAAGATCATTATTATGCTTGCTCTTAAGCTCCTAAAGCTTCAATTAAAAATCACCAAGAATCGTCACAAACTAATCAGCAATTGCAGAAGACAAAACACGTTTTCTGTATATTTAAGCCTTAAGTAGCAAATTTAAGAAGCTAATAGTGAATTTTAGCTCAGTGAGTCACACAAAATCAAGTGTGATTGATTCCAAATTATCCCCCAAATCTTAGTTAACCAAAAGAATAACCTGGGCCTTATCGGCGAGATGAACGACGAGACGGCCAACGGGAAGAGGAGACTCGTAGGTAAAAGAGTGATTGATTGACTCCGATCTCATGTAACGAGAGAGAACACGGCCATCGGCGGTGAGACCAGCGATTGCGACGCCTATATGGTCATCGACTTTGAAGATCTTCTTCTGGTGAGAAGAGAGCTCAGATTGGGCTTTGTTGACGCAAGCAAGGACAACATGGGAGCGAGATCTGAGTCCAATCGCGGCGGAGCCTTGCTTCACTGCTTCCATGGCGTATTCTACTTGGAAGAGACGGCCTGTTGGGCTCCATGTTGTCACATCTGTGTCGTACTGGTTCCTAAACATTGTCGTTTGTTGTGGATTTTTTCTCTTTCTTCTTCTGCTTCGCTCGTGTTTCGCTGCTCAAGGTTTATAGAAACGAAAGCAGTCAGAAACTTTTCTTTTCCTTCAAGCCATGGATTCTCACTTTCTCTCTCGCTTTTCCTTCAAGCCATGGGCTTATTTCTCATTAATGGGCTTAGATTTTTTGTTGGGCTTTACTATTATCTTCTCGGGCTGAGATATTAGAAAAAAATACATAAACCGAAATATGTTATATACCAAACCAACTACAGTCGGTTTAGATTTGAAATTATCAATGTGGGAAGGTCTGCGCATTCAGATACTAGGTTAGTGTGGGATATTTTGGATTTCGGGTATATTGATTTAAGGCTTTTTGGTAGTCCTGGGGATTCGAATATCTGAATCCCAACCGATCGGATTTTTTGGATCTTTGGGTAATCGGTTTTAGGATTTAAATTGGATCGGGTTGGATTGGTTCGGATTGGTTTTTTCGGATTCGGATCGGTTTGGGTAATAAAATCAAGATCCGATATTAATCCTAAGAAAATTAGAATCAGATTATTCAGTTATTTTGGTACCGAATACAACCAAACTTGCAAAAAAACCGAACTATCCTATAATCACCATTCACCACTTTTTATATATGAAAACTTGGACTTGCAGTACACATTAACCGATTGCAAACAATCTCCTTAACATTCATCCAAACAAAACATGCTTAATACAAAAAACAGATGATGTGTTCTAATCCAAACTTCCAAAGATGCATAATCCATAACAAAGATCAAACATCAACCTTCTAAGTTTTTTGAACATGTAAGGAAAGAAAAACAGTTTTTTAGATGTATAGTTGACTATATAGTATAGTTATTATATAAGTATATAGTATAGTTGACTGTACTAATATATTATAGTTACTATACATGTATGTTGATTGTACCAATTACTTGTATGTAATATAGTTACTATACATGTATATAGTATAGTTGACTATACTAGTTACTTATATAGTATAGTTAAACTATACACTTAATAGTAAAAAAACAACCTAGGAGATGATTGTTCACTCATCATCAGAACAAGAAGACAACAATGAACAATTGGTATTAAAGCGAGGTTATGAGCAAAGGAGACTTGAACAAGTGGGTGTAGAGCATGTGGGCTGTGTTTGGTGCGGGAGAGAGAGCCCTTAAGGTGACCTTAAAGTCTTCCTAGCAGTGGGGAATGTCAGGCAAACGGGTTTCATTGGTGAGTACGGTGGTACAAGATGGATGTCAAGTTTTGCTAGAAAGTTGGGAAGCCACATGTTCGTGTGATCCTTGGCTTAAGGGAGGATTGTTGAGATATCAATCCAAGTCCCACATCGGAAGTTTAGACAAAAAAATATATAATATATAGGCAATGTCCAAAAAGTAATTAGTATAAGGTCTTTTGGAAGGAAACCCAAAAACAAATCCGTGCGGGCTTTACCACTTGGGGACAAAGCGGACAATATCATACTAATAAGGAATCGGACATAGGTTTGAAAGCCCAACAATTGGTATCAAAGCGAGCCTCTGGATCCAAAGGTGGACCTAGACAAGTAGGTGTTGGCTGTGTGCTCGATGTGGGAAAGGGAACCCTTAAAGTGGTCTTGCGATTGGGGTGCTGGTGCCTTGTATCGAAAGTCTTCTTGGCGGTGCAGAAGATCAGGCGACGGGTTCCGTTGATGAGTATGGCGGTACAAAATGTTGTTAAGTTTCGCTAAAAAGTTGGGAGGCCATATGTTCATGTGGTCTTTGGAGGATTGTTAGGATATCAATCTAATTCCCACATCAAAAATTTAGACAAAAAAACGAATATCATACCAATAGAGAGAATTAGAGTTCCATATTGTATAGAATATGATTTAATACAGATTAATATATATAAATATATATATATATATTTTACATAAGATTGTCATTGTAATGCAAATAGATCTCTTGATCATAGTATGTGTAGAAGTATTTTTTATAAAATTTTGTAGATAGGATATTGTTTATATATAATTGTTTTCATCATTTGTAATAAATTAGACGACTAACAAAAAAAATATTAATAAACTAATATTTGGTTATATCGTTATTTTTATTTTTGTTAACATTGAGAAAATTACAAGAAATACTACCAAGACAATTTTACAATGGATAATGCTATCTATTCTACAAAGACTTACGATCACAATGAAAAGTTCCATGTGGGTCCCTTTGTACCACGCTAACGATTTTGTTATAACATTGCCTCCATTAATTTGCAGAAATTGCATTTTTTAAATTCAGATCTTCTAGTGTAGAAACATTAATGAACCATTTGGTTATATTGTTATTTATGCGTGAAAATTCAACCATTATATCTTTTTTTTTTTTTTTTTTTTAGCTGATAGGATCTGTAAATATAATTAAGTTGAATGACTTAATTTTCATTTTTTTTTTCTTCAGTAGAAATCTTTATCATTTGTTTTATTTGTAGCTGATAACCTATAAGTGAAGTATTTCCAGTGACCAATATATACATACATACTCACAGTTTGAGTCTCAAACTATACTTAATCCATTTACCAAGCCTTACAACTACATCACTCCCATATTTTTAAGAAATGCTAGAGATTGATCAGATGTTGAAATTTCAAATTATAGATTATGAAATATATCATTCAAGCGACATTACACGACTCATTCGACTCAAGAACTCATTATACAAACAGCCCCTGTTTCTTCAATATGTAAAACGTCATAATGGTACACGCATTCGTGATATATATTAGAATCAGTCCAGACCACACCCTCCAATAACAATTTACGATTAAGAAAGTAAGCAAACCCGAAATACACATCCAATAACAATGCGACGACAATACCGGTTCAATTTCTAAGCACACATCTGCTGTGCCTGCATACAAGCATCGGTTTTTTCGCGGGATACCACCGGTTCTGTACAAGGCATCATACCATCGGTTAAACCAGCTCCGATTTTGTGCTCACTCTTGTCATCACTAGTTGGAACTTTTTCCTCAGATTTCGATGGCTTTGGAAAAGAAACAGGAAGAAAACCCTTTTCACGACATGTCTCAATCGATTCGACCAACATCTCCTCGAGACTATACTTGAAGCTGAATCCCATATCAATCAGCTTCTTCGAACTGAACATAATGCTCTTCAGATTCTCATCCACACCTTCAAACCTGTTTAAAAATAGGTTTTCAGCAAAAGATTGATTGCATAAGTAAAATATGTTTAAACCGATTTCGAAATGATATATATATATATCTTACGTTGCAGGCACGTTATATTCCGGGTATTTTTTCCTAAGAAATCCAGAGATACTGAGAATTGTGGCATCGTGAGAGGAACAAATATAACGTCCCTTGGCAACTGCTTCTTCAAACAAGAATATATGCGCATTGCATAAGTCGTCCAAATGCACGTACTGTCCTTGTCTTATGATCGAGTAATGTGCCTCATTCCCTGAAAACATTTTCACCGTTTTGAAATTAAAGGAAGATAGAAGGGACTAATCGACAGGTCTGTCCCTGGCCTGAGAGAACTACATGCCAAAGGGTCTGGAAACCTCTTAGTTAAAAGAAAAAAAGGGAGTGGAGATTAAGTGCGCTCACGAGTGATAGGAGAGAGCGCGGTAATGAGGCTAGGCGGCATAGATGTTGTTATAAACGGACCGATCACCAAAGTCGGAATGATGCTAATGAAATCTATTCCGTTTTCCTTCGCGTAATCCCACGCTGCTTTCTCGGCTAACATTTTCGACAAGAAATACATCTGCAAAACATTTTAACTTAGATTACTTTGAAGAAGATTAACCTAGATAGGAGTTAATTTGATGTATATAGAATTTCTATATATTTATACCCATCCTGTCATCTTCTTGGACATGATAAAGTTAAGATCACTCCAGTCGCTTTCATCATAGACATCTTTCATATGTTCCTCAACATTAACCGTTCCGGCAGACGAGGTAAAGACGATTCTTCGTACTGTCTTTGCCTTAACACATGCTTTCATTATCCCCAACACTCCATTAACCGTTGGTTTTATCACTTCGTTCTGCTTTTTTTTCAAAAAAAAAAAAAGAAACATTTAACTAACAAATTTTCTTGGGTTGATTTAAAAACTAAAAGTGATTCGTAATATAACTTACCTCAGGATCCGTTGATTCAAAATCCATGGGAGTTGCTACGTGGAAAATGCCATCGCATCCGTTTATGGCTTCGTCGTAGCTTCCTTCGTCAGATAAATCGGCTTTCCATAGAGTGAGTTGTGTCTTGGCGTTTGGCAAATCAAGAAGATGTTGCACTTTTTTCAAATTCCCTTTATAATCCAATAAGACTCGTAAATTAACCAAGCAATAATATATATATATATATATATACATACATATTTTATTCTTACGAGAAATATAATTAACGATTTTCAAAGAACATATATGTACCGGGATCGCGAACAGTGCCACGGACAAAGTAACCGCGTTCGAGTAATCGCATCACTAGCCATGAACCGATGAATCCTGACGCACCGGTCACGCACACGGTCTCTTTGTGACTAACCATTTCTGTGTCTTATAAAGATGGATTGTGCTTTGGGAAAGATTTTATTACGTAGCTTCGTTATAGATCTTCGTGTTTTGAAGATATTATATATAGTTTGAGAACTGCCATTGAGAAGCTGCCTGTCACGTGAGTACCAACCGGCGAAGTACGTGAGGAACGTTGGTTGGCGAAGGGCTTGGTTGTCTGGTACGTGAGAATCTGGTAAGTTTGATTATATTATTGTTTTCTTTTAAAGGCAATTTATTATTAATTATTGTTTGGTATATAGTTTTTGTTGTACCGGTGGATGAGTTACGTCGACTCAGGTTTGTTTGTTTGTTTGGTGAGAAAGGGACAAGAGTCGCGATCTCCTTATCTTTCTTGTTTTTGTTTAAACCTTTTCTTTTGTAACATCCTCACTTTTGGTTAACCAAATATCGGATGTTACCAATTCATAATTCCAATTTTATTAAATTAAACCATCTCTATTTCCTTTTCTTTTATTTCTTTTTATTTGGGTCTTTTCTAATTTCCTTCTAAGAGCCACTAAGCCCATTGCACCTATTAAACCTCCATATAAATACCTAATTAAATCCTTAAAACCCTTATTAAGCTCCTAAACAACCCTCGCCACCTTTTTCTTCTCTCCTTCTCTCTTCTCTGCGCCGAGCTGCTCTCTTCCTCTCTTTCTCTCTGTGTTTTCTTCTTCTTCCTTCTCTCTCCTGGCCGTGTCTTTCTCTCTCCTTGCCGCGGCTGCCGCCATCCTCCAAGCCTCTCTCTCCACCAAAGCTTCCTTGCCCAGCCGAGATGTCTGCGCCGCCTCCTTCTCCTTTGGGTGAGATGGGAGCTGATTCTGATGGATCTCCTCTTAGATCTACTTCTCCTCTGCCTCCTCCTCCAGTTTCTCAGCCTTCTAAGCCAAGGTGAGGACTTTGTGGCTTCATCCTCTCTTACATATGCATGATTGACTTTTAAGTGGTTTTTTCTTAGATCAGGCTTAGATCTGCTTGTTAGGGCTGTTAGAATTGTTTAGGACCTGGATCCATGTTGCCTGTTTGTTGATGATTGCTGGTTGCTGGTGGAATGAGATAATTAACCTGAACTTGGATCTAAACTTATTTGGACTTTAAAATATTGATTGTGTGATGTTGACCTGTTTGATGTTCCTCTTTGTTACAATTGGTATCACCGAAAGTGCATTTTAATAATGGAAGGACCTTTAAGAAAATAATGGTTATATGAAATGGATGATTTGTGCATAGTAGATCTCTGTTAGGACCCCTGACTCCTAGAGGTGGGAGTCAGTGTTGCTTGTTGGCTATCGCTGTCGTGAAGGCACGGCTGGAGCCATCGCTGGAGTGGATGAGCGATCCACTGGTTATTGAGCCGTCCAAGGGGACCGCTGGGTACAGCTTTCTGGTGAGACCGCTATGAACAGCCGTCTGAGTGACCGTTAGTGTCATAGCCTGTCTTGGTGATTGCTGTGGACCAGTCTGTGTGACTGGCAGAGTAGACCTGACTAATGGGTATGGTAATAGGCCAGCCATTGGATGAGATTATTCTGGTTTGCCTTTCCGGGTGAGGCATGGGGGCCCATGTGGCAGCCTACTGTTACTGGCAAAGGCCAGGGACCCACTGCTTGTGTAGTTGCTTGTAGGGCTACCCCTGAATGCTGTGTGATTGATTGCTAGGAATGAATTGTCTATATATGAGTAAATATATATATGTTGTGTGGGCTTGCTTTAGGATTAGATCTCTTAAAACCAATTTATGCTAGTTTGATGATGTTGTGGGTCTCCTTAAGGCCCATCCTCACTGAGTAATCCCAATTACTCACCCTTCCTCTTCCCTTGTCTTTCAGGTTTAGTAGAGAGATCAGCCTAAGTCTATGTTGTTGATTGTTATCTGGGCGTTTTCCTGGCGATCCTGTGTGCTCACCAAATCGGACATCCTACCGGACGCGATTCGATGGCCGATCTAACATTCCCGGTTCCCCGCCTCTTAGGAGCTCGGGATAGGGATGTTACAATTGGTGTCAGAGCCCAGGATTAGATCATTTTAGCTCCGTTCTAAAGTGGTCGCGCCCGTTTTTGTTTTCAAAGAGAAAACTGTTTGCGAAAACATTTTTTATTAAAATCTTTTTAAAATGTTTTCAAACCTAGAACAACCAACAACTTATAGACGCTGATCTAATAGATTCTCCTTTTCCTTTTTTCCTCTTTCCTTCCTCTTCTAGATTTGGGTTTAGGACCAAGGAGACAGCCAGGAAGAGGACAATTGCTGCTACCCGAGTGACCCTTCAGTACACTCCTTGGAGATGTAATGAGGTGCATGAGGCATCTACAAGTGGACCGAGCCAGGCTAGGCGAGCTCCTTCAGCTTCTCCTCTGCAGCAGCCTAGTTCTGTTCCTGCGCCTCCTTCTGAGACCAAGCCAGCTGCTCAGCAAATGGTGGAGCATGGGCGATGCTGCCAATGCCCAAAGATTTCAGCGGCACCAGGTGCTCCTCCGGTGAATCCAATTGGTGCTTGGAGAGGGTTTGAAATCCAGGCAGACAGGACGTTTCTGGAGAACCATCAAGATTTTGTTAATGCAATGGAGCATGCACCTCAGGCCTACTCAGCTCAGGAGTTTGCTAACTTCTTCTTCCAAGGTCTGCATTACAACTTCAGGGCAAGGATCAGGGAGATGGGCAGAGGCATAGGAAGTCGTGTAAGGGAAGTCTACAAGAGAGCCTTGTGGGTAGAGAGATCCTTTCAGACTGGAGGCCCTGTCTACATCTCCTCTGCAGAGAAATGGATGAAGATGAAGACCCCTCTGAAGATGATCTTCCTGAAGATGCTGATAGTGATTAGGAAAAATTGTTTTCAGGAGTAGAACTACTTATTCTTTATTTATTCTATTCTATTGATTGATTGCTTGCTTTAGGATCTAGTTATTAGAACTTAGCTAAAATTCTTTGTTGGTGTTCCTAGTATTTTATATTTTTAAAACTATATGTTCTACTCCTCATTTTTTTTAAATTAATAAGAAAAGGGTTTTGATTTATTTATAAAGTGTTTTAAACTGCATCATACCTTAAACTCTCCCTCCTACACGATTCTGTTGATCACTCTGCGTTCTAAACCCTTAGCCTTCAACTCTTCTTGGCGCCATGTGTCCTATGATTTCCTTCCTGTTCCTTCCTTCTTAGCTAGAATCTTTTCTGGTGTCATGGCTCACTTCTAATTCCTTTTCCGATTTCATTTGTGGGCCCTTTCTGATCCTATTCCTGCCTTTCCACTTCTGATTTCATTTTGTCCTTCCTTCTAATTCCATTCTAATTCCTTTCATGCTTCATTTCTGGCCTCATTCTGTCCTTTTTCCTCTCAGCCTCTATCTTTTCTGGTGCCATAATTTCTTGTGGTTCTATTCCTAATCTCCTTCCGAATTCCTATTCCTGCTTTCTCCTATTGATTTCATTTCCAATTCTCCTCCTGGATCCATTTCATTTCCTACTCCCATTTCCTGATCTCATTTCTGATCCTCCTTCTGATTTCATTCCTGTATTCCTCTCTGATTTTATTCCTAGCTTTATTTCTGAATTTCTTTCTGATATTTTTCTGAGCTTCTTTCTGATTTCCTTTCTGGTTCCATTCCTGCTTCCATTTCCTGAGTTCATTTATGAATCCCTCCTTTCTGTGACCAAGCTCCTCTTGTCTTTTGTGTCTTCGTTTCCCTTGGTCTGTAGTCTTCGAAATTCCTTTCAGGAACTTCTCTCTTAGGATTCGGGGACGAATCCTGTCTAAGGGGGGAAGATTGTAACATCCCGACTTTTGGTTAACCAAATATCGGATGTTCAGTTCCTAATTCCGGTTTTATTAAATTAAACCATCTCTATTTCCTCTTCTTTTATTTCTTTTTATTTGGGTCTTTCCTAATTTCCTTCTAAGAGCCCATTAAGCCCATTCCACCTATTAAACCTCTATATAAATACCTAATTAAATCCCTAAAACCCTCATTAAGCTCCTAAACAACCCTAGCCACCTTTTTCTTCTCTCCTTCTCTCTTCTCTGCGCCGGGCTGCTCTCTTCCTCTCTTTCTCTCTGCGTTTTCTTCTTCTTCCTTCTCTCTCCTGGCCGTGTCTTTCTCTCTCCTTGCCGCGGCCGCCGCCATCCTCCAAGCCTCTCTCTCCGCCGAAGCTTCCTTTCCCAGCCGAGATGTCTGCGCCACCTCCTTCTCCTTTGGGTGAGATGGGAGCTGATTCTGATGGATCTCCTCTTAGATCTCCTTCTCCTCTGCCTCCTCCTCCAGTTTCTCAGCCTTCTAAGCCAAGGTGAGGACTTTGTGGCTTCATCCTCTCTTACATATGCATGATTGACTTTTAAGTGGTCTTTTCTTAGATCAGGCTTAGATCTGCTTGTTAGGGCTGTTAGAATTGTTTAGGACCTGGATCCATGTTGCCTGTTTGTTGATGATTGCTGGTTGCTGGTGGAATGAGATAATTAACCTGAACTTGGATCTAAACTTATTTGGACTTTAAAATATTGATTGTGTGATGTTGACCTGTTTGATGTTCCTCTTTGTTACAATTGGTATCACCGAAAGTGCATTTTAATAATGGAAGGACCTTTAAGAAAATAATGGTTATATGAAATGGATGATTTGTGCATAGTAGATCTCTGTTAGGACCCCTGACTCCTAGAGGTGGGAGTCAGTGTTGCTTGTTGGCTATCGCTGTCGTGAAGGCACGGCTGGAGCCATCGCTGGAGTGGATGAGCGATCCACTGGTTATTGAGCCGTCCAAGGGGACCGCTGGGTACAGCTTTCTGGTGAGACCGCTATGAACAGCCGTCTGAGTGACCGTTAGTGTCATAGCCTGTCTTGGTGATTGCTGTGGACCAGTCTGTGTGACTGGCAGAGTAGACCTGACTAATGGGTATGGTAATAGGCCAGCCATTGGATGAGATTATTCTGGTTTGCCTTTCCGGGTGAGGCATGGGGGCCCATGTGGCAGCCTACTGTTACTGGCAAAGGCCAGGGACCCGCTGCTTGTGTAGTTGCTTGTAGGGCTATCCCTGAATGTTGTGTGATTGATTGCTAGGAATGAATTGTTTATATATGAGTAAATATATATATGTTGTGTGGGCTTGCTTTAGGATTAGATCTCTTAAAACCAATTTATGCTAGTTTGATGATGTTGTGGGTCTCCTTAAGGCCCATCCTCACTGAGTAATCCCAATTACTCACCCTTCCTCTTCCCTTGTCTTTCAGGTTTAGTAGAGAGATCAGCCTAAGTCTATGTTGTTGATTGTTATCTGGGCGTTTTCCTGGCGATCCTGTGTGCTCACCAAATCGGATATCCTACCGGACGCGGTTCGATGGCCGATCTAACATTCCCGGTTCCCCGCTTCTTAGGAGCCCGGGATAGGGATGTTACACCTTTATTATTAACTACAATGAAAATTTTGAATTATATATAGTATATTAAATATTTATAAATGTTAGGTAAACACACATACACATACATATAAATAGTCAAGGGGCACGGTAAGATCTGTAAGCAGCAAAAATGCGGATAAGAAAAATTGTATTGAAATACAGAATATAATTCATAAAAATGGTAAAAGAAAAACTGATTAAAGATTTAACGATGAAGCTGAGGCTACTATGGTTTTTATTATAGCATTTCCAATAGTTACCTTCATATTTTCCTTCAAAAATGAGGTTTATTCAAAATAAAGTAAAAAACTGAAAGTAAGATTATCTCCAACTGTTTTTTTTTTGTCGAGATTATCTCCAACTGTTTACGTCGCCATTGTCTTTAAAATGAATATTCCAAATATTTTTCATCCTTGTACAAGTTATGAATAGAAGAGAGAGGGAAGAATAGAGAGATGATTATTGTGTGTATTATTTTATGAACAAGCTAAACTTAGAGAATAAGGAAATCTAGATTATTTTAGAATCTTTTAGAAGATGGATTTATAATTATTCATAAAATTCCACTTGAATGTCCAATTATAATAAAATAGTTGTAAAGCGCATGAGAAATTGCCTCGTTAAAATCTTATTAGGAAAATCTAATAGGAAAAAATCATAATTAAAGAAAAAAAGTACAGTGCGCATTCACTCACCCTTATGAATACATATATCCAGATCTTTGAGATTACGTAATCCAATAAAATAAATAAGCTTTTTGAAAGTAGCAGTTGAGATCGCCTTCGTAAATAATGTTTTTAAACCATCGTTTGAATGAATTTATAGAACACAAACATGATGTATGCACATAATCCACCCAATGCTTTAATCACAAGGCTGTCGAGAGTTGATAAGCTTATTGGGATGAAGGTCACCACTCAAAGGTGCGTAAAGCCTTTGAGATAAGACCAGCTGGAACCTAGGCCTCAGTGAATCCACACAAGAGACAAAGATTCAGCTTGGTTTATAGTCTAGGAATTCCACATAATTATACAAAACAAAATGAATTACGCATTAAAATAAAAGAGAGTAAACTGAATACTTCTGCTTTTGATTGATAAAAAAGTGTGTTTACAATGAGGAATACAAGAGCTTATATAACCTCGATAAGGGACTTATTCCAACGTTCTAAATGGCTAATATAAGAAATAAAATACATGAAATTACATGATAGATGATAAAGAGATGATGGCGCCTTGATCTTATGGCCATTGAAGTTTTGATGGAAATTTTGGACAAAATGGTAAATGTGATCATTCCCTAATATCTAGACATCTTGGGAAGATACAGGGGATGTCTCTGGTGTAAGACCATAATTTTGCACTATAAAATACATAGCAATTTAATCACGAATAAAAAAAAAAAAGTTAAAAAAGACGAGTTTAAAATCGATGTTAAAAAGACGAATAAAACCAATCAATGGAGGCGACATAACTCTCTTTCCTTAACTCAAAAAATCACCTGTAGTGTAATGGTATAATCATTGATTCATGAGTCCCAAGACACCACCATTTAATCAGTTATCACGAGCACTTGATAACAGATCTGACAAACTAAGTACTATGATACTCTCAAAGACTTACTCTTAGCGTTAAGCTGATGCTCTTCTCTCAAGAGAGGCGAGTGTATATATAGTAGAAGTGTGAGCTAGCCTTTTTGATCAAGTTTTTCCCACTTGATAAACACGCACAAGAATATTCTATCGACCCAAAAATAATTGCTCGAAGACTCAGCGACCATTAACCTATAAGAGCTCTAAGAGCCAATAAAAAAGCAATGAACAATGAGCCACCAAGCAATGAACAATGAGCCACAGCCAGGCGGTGGCGGCGCACATGTTGTGGTGTTTTCTCCTCTCTATCTCACTTTGAACAAGGATGTATCTCAGTCCTTATTTATAGTACTCCAAAGTTTTCCAAACTTTGGATGTGGGACTTTTGACATGTCCCTTTATTTAACTTAGCCAATGCATAAGATATTTTTTACTTAGCCCAAAGACCTCATTTCAATTCACACACACAAATTTATAGGGTCCACAAGCTCTTATAAATTTTTCTTCTAACATTGGGACCTTCTTAAATGTGGTAAATTCCTCAAATTCGTGTGCAAGTAGAAGAGGAATAAGTTGTTGGAATTTGAATTCAAATGGCTCCAAATATGGCAAGTATGAGCAAGAGAGGATTCGTCTCATCCTCTAGGTGCTGGAGTATCTGAAGGGCTTCTTGAGAGTCTTAAGATTAAATAGATAGCCTCCTGGTCTCCATATATATGTTTTCAAATTGTAGCAACCATCAGATCTAGAACTTGCCTTAAATAGAACCAAGTCAACCCGTTTTTGGCTATTGGGGTATAATTTGATGATTCGATAGGCATGTCTTCGGTTTCTGTGCTTGTAGGTTAGAGGAGAGAACCAAAAATATTATCCTAGTGGTTTTGGGCGGAGAAAATGGCTGATTTGGGTTGTGTAGATCGATCTTCTGGGTAGACGCAAAATATGGTTTAAAACAGGTTTGCCAACTTGTAAAATGACTAACTCCCCAGTAGAAATCAGTATGGGCATGAATCCAATTCTCTATGTGTCTTGGACGAAATAATTCCATTATAACAAGTCGGTTTGTTGCTTAATTCCTCTTGATTTAGTTGAAAATCTCCAATTAGATCAATCTCAAATCTCCACCCGTCTTGAGAGCTGAATATCTCCTTCATGCGAACTGAGATTTGCTTGATTCCACTTTGAGGCGTTATCTGGATGAGCTTCAAATGTTCTACAAGTAATTTTGCTCCTTGAATCTTTGTGGTTGAGCCGAAATGCATCAAACAATGGCCATACGTCTGTGTCGGCTTCAGTAGTAAGACAATCAGGAACACCCGGTTTGTAAATTTGATTCCGGTTTAGTTCAAGATGATATTGAACCAATTCCAATTTTCTGTAAGTCTCTAATGAGTTGTATTTCTAGAAAAGTTGTTTTGTTTCTCAAATCTTTTTGGGTTGTTTGGTATTCTCCAAAAAGGCACTTTCGTCTTTGTCGGACACTAAGAGGCTTGAGTGGATGTTTGATGGAATTCCGGTTCAGCTACTGGTCTGATGGTCTCATCAAAACATCGCCATTCTCTTGCAAGTCCTGTGTGAAGAAGAAGTTCAGTAAGATATGCTTTGTTCAATTCCCTTTGATGTATCCTTCCTTAAGTTGAATATTGCATGCAACATTGTCTTTTTACATAATCGTCGGAGTTTTTTCCCCTTTAGATAAACCACTATCTTCTCATATATGTTGAATGACAGACCTAACCAGACATTCACGACTGGCTTCATGGATAACTAGAATCTCTGCATGGTTATAAGAAGTAGCTGCGATGGTCTGCTTCATAGAGGTATCTCCACAAGTGAATACATATCCTGTCTGCGAACGAGCAATTATGGAGATAAGATAAATATCCTGAAACTGAAAATCAATCAAGTCTCCTTTAGACAGGTTGTGAAAGAATAAACTCATGTCTTTCTCACTTTAATGTAACGAAGTATATGCTTAATCCTATTCCAAAGCTTTCGGATTGGACATGAGCTAAAACTTGCCAATAAATGTATTGCAAATGATATCTCAGATCTTGTATGACCAGAAAGGTACATCAATGCCCCTATTGTACCTAAGTATAGTACTTCAGGACCAAGTACTTCTTCATTGTCTTCTGGAGGACGAAAGGTATCCACATCAAGTGATCTTACGATTATTGGGCTGCTCAAGGAGTGTGCATCTTCCATAAAGAACCTTTCAAGCACCTTGTATGTGTATGTTGTTAAATGTACTAGATTTTATCCTTTAAATGCTTAATTTGAAATCCCAAACAAAATTTTTTTTTACCAATATATTTTATCTTAAATTCTTTCTTCAAATATTCTACTGTATGAAATCTGCATTAGTTCCAATGATGTTTAAATCATCAACATACACTACAATTATAACAAATCCTTGCTCAAATCTCTTTATAAAGATGCATGGACTAATATGGTCATTCTTGTATCCTTCTCTTAACAAATACTCACTAAGGCTATTACACCACATGCGTCCTGATTATTTCAATCCATAAAGAGATCGATTTAACTTTATGCAGTATTGTTCTCAAGAACAAGGATTTTCTGTTTTTGCAAGTGTAAATTCTTAATGAAATTTTCATGTAAGTATCATCATCCAGTGAACCGTAGGCTGTGCTATATCCATTAAACATACATCAACTCATTCTTTTATTGCTAGACTAATAAGAAACCTGAATGTTGTTCCATCCATCACAAAAGACTATGTCTCTTAATAATCAATCCCATGTCTTTGTGAAAAACCTTTGTGCAACTAAACATGCCTTGTATCTCATGATATCACAATTTTCATTATTCTCTCACACAAAGACATATTTATATCCCACTGATATAACACCTTTAGGAGTACGGACTACTTGTCTAAAATTTTATCTCTTTGAAAAGGATATTAATTCTCTATTATCCAGTGGACCATATAAGTATGTTATGATAATATCCATTAAGCATAAATCAAGTCCTTCTTTTATTGCCAGACTAATAAAGAGCCTATATTATTGCATCTAACGCATGAGAATATGTCTTTTCATAATCAATTCCATGTCTTTGCAAAAATCCTTGTGCAACTAAACGTGCTTTGTATCTGATGATAACACCACTTTCATTCTTCTTTCACACAAAGACCCATTTATGTCCTACTGGTATAACACCTTTAGAAGTATGGATTCTGTGAGACAAAACTCGCACAATTAAAACTTGTAAAGGAACTTAGAAGGATCCGAAATCTTTAGGATTTTCTTGCAAGAACACAAGATCAAAATAAAGGTTTATTGCTGTAAAAGTGTTTATTCTTATTGCTTAGGGTTGCAAAAAAGTTACATAATGAATCCAATACATCGATTATTTATATTGATCCTATCAACCGCCTAGCCGAGAATCTCGAGAGAGATTCCCGGAAAATTTCCTTATCTTCGCATGCGGCCACCGCCTCGACCTTTTGCTTAGGGTTAGGTATCTTGAGAGAATGTGCTAGATTCTTCACGGCTAGGCCCATCCATTATTTTCTATCCTAACTTGCTTCCTCGAGGGTTCGGCTTGGCGCACACATATTCCAGCACAGCTCGCCCCATATAGCATTTGACTGGCTCGGGCCTCACATAATGGGCAGCAACTCGTCTCTCTCCTTCTTCCTGCGGTTCACTTGAACCGAAATTACAATTTTGATCCGGCTCGGCCATCTTAGAAAAATCTCTCATTGGGCTTGGTTTGGCGACAATGAACTTGGGCCTTCAAGGCCCAATTTTAATACTTAGTCATTCTCAAGTGTTAAAAGATATCAAGCTAAAAATGTCGCTTTGCCCGAGCCCAACAGTTAGCCTGGCAGCTCGGTAGTTTCGTTGAAGATATCGAGCTAAAAATATTGCTTTGCCCGAGCCGAGTTGACAAACATTTGATAACGTGGTTCGGCTTGGTGTCTGCATCTTCCTCCTGATGCACCGAGCCAAGTTCTTGCCGAGGCGTTTTTACAAGAAAACATGATGTTGACGAAGTAAATTTCTGTCGAGTCAATTTCAGGGGAAGATTTTTATTGAGGCGATTGCTTGCGGAGCCGTTTTGCGAGAAAACTTGCCAAGGCATCTCATAAGAGAGAGTTTGCCGAGGCGTTTCGTGAGAAAACTTGCCGAGGCGTCTCGTAAGAGAGAGTTTGCCGAGGCGTTTGACGAAAAAAGTTAGCCAAGGCGTTTGACGAAGAGAGAGTTAGCCGAGGCGTTTGACGAAGAGAGAGTTTGCCGAGGCATTTGACAAGAGAGAGTTTGTCGAGGAATTTCGTGAGAGGGTATTTGCCGAGACGTTTTGAGTAAGAGAAGGCTTCCCGATGCGTTGCGCGAGAAAACTTGCCAAGCCATCTCGTAAGAAAGAGTTTGCCGAGGTGTTTGACAAAGAGAGAGTTAGCCGAGACGTTTGACGAAGAGAAAGTTTACCAAAGCGTTTTGTGAGAGGATATTTGCCAAGGTGTTTCGAGTAAGAGAAGGCTTCCCGAGGCAGGCGCTCGACGAGACACCTTAATAGGGGTAAAGTTTCTTACTTTGGTTAAGATTACAGCTCATCTTGATGAAGGCACGTATCATGACAGAATCGTGAAATTTGTGGTTTCAGATTCCACGCACATGGCTGTTATTACCATGGGGCCCAAACAATTTTTTGCTATTTCCTGAGATAAATCCCAAACGTTTTCACGGACTTCACGCGCCACAAAGCTGCTATATAGTCGAACTTTTGCCTATACCCCTCACAATTTACTTCCCCACAAATTTTACCAAAGGTAAAGCTTTTTTCTCTCTTTTTGTTTAATTGTTCTATTTTGGTCCGGCTAGGGTTCCTCTGTCCGTCCGCCGCGCCGTTCAAGATATTCCGGCGAGCGAGTGAGTTTTTCGATCCATCTTCAAAGATTTCGATCGATCTCTGAAGATTTTCTCAAGTTTCTGAACTCAGATTTGGGTTAGATCTTCTATTCCGTTTCTTCAGCTGTTTTGATATATTTCTCCGTTCTTCCACGGTCGTCATGTCTTCCGATCTGACACATTCTGCCGATCCACTTGATAATTTATCTCGAAGTGAAGGGGACGACGATTCAAGCTGTTCGGCTGGTTTGGACAGCCTCCAAGGCGAAAGTGAAGTTTATTCATCTCATATAGAGACCGAGGTGACTGGCTCGGAGCCTCAAAGTCTTTTCGAGGATTCATCGAGGCGACGAATTTTGTTGATGAATCCGCCGAAGTGAAACCCAAAGAAGATTGGAACTTTGATCCACTTGAAGCGAGGCAAGATTTGGAAAATATGATGTCGAATCTCGGGGCTGGAACTTCAAGGAAACAATCTAATAGAAAAAGGGAAAGACCGGACCCTCCTGGTTCGACCCTTGCGAAGCTAGTGACTTTGTAAGCATTGAGGCATCACTTTGGAATTTTCGAAGTGGTGGAGTTCCTAGTTCCCGCGCCATCTGATCGGTTGGAATATTACAGGAGGGACTTAACGAATCCAGGTTTGATTTACACTTCATGTTCTGAGAAATATTTACAGACGAAAATTGTGATCAATTTCATATGTGGCAATTCCACCAAGATCTCTTCGTTAGTTGGGGAAGAATCCGCGTAGTTGTAGAAGCTAAGACTCTTTTTATCATTCAGGCATTGGTCTCTAAATAGAAAAGTAAATGCTTGAGCTTGAGAAAAATTAGATCAATTCGCTGAATTAGAAGCCTTTGCCTAATTTTCTTAACATCGACAAAACCATAGGTGCCCATTTTTCTATTACGGAAATGAAAAATGGCATATTTCTTTTGAGTGTTTCAACCATTTCATTTTACCAAGTTCAATTTTAGACCCCCTCCGAACCATTTTACATTGTACGAGAGTTTCTTTAAACTATGCTCTCTTTGATTCCCGATCCCCGAGCCGATTCTGCAATTTATTTGGGAGCTATATCTCTTTATTAGGCAAGTTATGCCTCGAGGACTTCGTCACCTGATCGGGATTTTGGTTCGGAGTTTTGAATGTGACGTAGAGGTGAATGTCAATCATTTGCTGAACTTTCTCGAGATCAGTCGAAGCAGAGAGGGATATACTATATCTCCAACAAGAAAATCAAAGGATCATCTAAGGCTTTCCCAGCAAGGACAGCTTTTGGGAAGAGAAGTTCTTCTATGTCCTAGTTAACGAGGCATCCATTGGGAGTGATTTCCTTGATTTTGTCAAAATAGATTAGGGAACCCTCGGTAGCCGATCCGAAGCTCTTAGGTTCGATTCTCATTTTTATCACGTGGGTTTTAACAATCCCAGACGGTTTCTTCGAAGTGGTCAATGATTTAGCCGCCAGAAGAACACATTAGACAATGCACTTCTTGCTTCGATAAATTGAAAGAGCCGGAGCTGTTTTTTCTGGTTTTTCGATCGGTTTGGATACACCTTCTTCGGAATCTACGCACAAAAAGATAATAAAATTCTTGTTTTGAAGAAGGAAAGAGTTGGAAGCTCAAAAAGCCGTGAAGCGTGCTGCCGATCCTCTCGCCTCTCAACCCGAGACAAGCCATACTCCAGTTCATCCACCTGAGGCGTTTGCCATTGGAAATGCCAAGGCGACTCTCGCGCTGTCCGAGACTCGGCCTGCTTTAGGAGCACCCATGTTCGAGCTGCTTCAGGAGGAATCTGGCCCCAAGGCAGTTGAGAAGTCGAACGAGAATTCTCCCAAGGATTCTTTTTCGGAAAGATCAAGGACTTGGCGAGCCGAATACGCGGTGCCGCCGCTGGACACAATGGAAAGGCCCTGCGAAGGAAACGAATTCAAAGCGATGGACTGAGACTCCTTCGAACCGCAGACTATTGCTTTGGTCGTTGACGATATAAATGCTGCGGCTCTTCTTGTTTCGTCTGTGGCAAGCCCGAACACTCGTCTTCCTCCTCCCAGAGAGTTGACGCAGTCAAAAACTTTCTCAAACATGTCGCTGCGTGGTACAAAGGTAAGAGTCAGGAAGATTTCTCTGAGTGTCAGTTCGGCTTTTCTTTATGCTTACGATTTTTTTTCAGTTTCTTGCATCCATCACCGACCTCGTAGCTGACTACAAATCCGAGGTGCGCAAATACACACTCCATGTGGACGAGGCGAGAAAAGACATCGTAACGCTGAAGGCCAAACTCGACAAGATAACAAAGAGGCATGCAGACGAGATGGTCAAGGCCAGGACTTGAGCTGGACCGAACTGCCAATCTCGCGGTCAGGCTTGAGGAGCAAAAAGTTAAACATTTTGCTGACATTGCATTCCTGACGCAGATTTTAGAAGAAAAGGAGGCGATGTTTGATGTTGCGGTGAAAAGAGCGCAGAGGGTAGCAAAGCGCAAGGTGGTCCCAAGCTTCAGTAGAATGTAAAATCCGTTGTGAAGAAGATTGACAAGCTACATAAGGCTAAGGATGCCGAGCTCAATCTATCTCAGGTTGATGCAAATCTTCAGTTAATCGTGAATTTGTGCAAGGTTGATGAACCCACGTCCCTTGATGCCGAGGAGGAAAAGATAAAAGGTTGGCGTCAAGAGCTAGAAGGAGCCAACACAGTGTTCGAGAGGGTTGCGCCTTTTCTCAGAGAGGAATTGGCGGTAAGTCCAGTTTCTTCTGTTCCATCGATACTCAGATCGGCGATACCACCGTGGAGACGACGGGGGCGAAGCGGGAGTGACCGGCGAGTCTAGAACCAACAACAGGACTCCTGCTGCCGACGCATTGATTGTGGTAAGAAGAAATGAGGCGACGTCTCCGAAGGACGATCTGACCAACCTAGAAGCCGAAGCTTGATCTGGTCCTCCGTGACTTTTTATAATACTTTTTTTGTCTTTGTGCCTGGACGGCTTTATCCATTTGGTTCTTTTCTTGTGCCGAAACGCTTTTTTATGCATTATTACTTATCAGATTTTGCTTATGTTGGCTTTGTTCTCTTTGCATTATTTTGTTCAAGCGATAAAGATTTACCTTAGATTGTGTATGAGGTTAAGACTTTAGTCTTGTTGCAGTACAAATTTAGATGTGATGTGTCTGAGTCCCGAGGTTTAAATTTGACTCATGTTGGGACGTAAAGACCAGCGTTTTGATGTGCGTGATGAACTCTATTGGGTTTGAGTGTTTACTTTGGAATTTAGTAATTGCAATGTTGTCTCGTCTTACTATCCCGTTATGAGAGCAAAAAGTTGAGATTGGTATGTTCGATCTAAGGTTTATATAGCGCACTTTTTCTTGTCCATAGAGGACGTTTCTTGCACCCACGTCCTAGGAAATGTGGTTTGCAAATCCATTTATAAGATCCGTATCAGTTGTTTTGTCGAGGCTAGCAACAAAACGAGGCAACAATACCATCAAAAAAAGAATCAGAAGAATCTTTTGAACAAGTTTGACATGAGTGGAAAATAAACGTGCAAGAGATCTAAGTTAAAAAATGACTAGGTAACAAACGGCTTTGAAGACGACTAAGTAACGAAAACGAGCCAAAACTCCAGAAAAACTTTCGATTTTAAAGAAAACAAGCCGAAGCTTCCAAAAGACACAAGATTTTAATGAAAACGAACCAAAGCTCTAAAAAGACTAAGTTTTTGAGATGACAAGCCGAAGCGAAAATTATATCCAAAAAATTGAGAGTATATGTATACGTACCCGCTCCTCCCCTGTTTTATTAAGGGGGGGGGAGACAGCTGAACCTATCTGAAGATAGGCTGCCAACGTACCCTTTGGAGAGATCAAGCCGTCCCGTAGTTCATGTGTTGTCTTGACTTGGTTTAGTGATAGTACTTCAAGAGGTGCATCACATTCCACGATCTAGTGATAGTACTCTCGAGCTCGTAAATTCCTGGTGGAACCACTTTTGTAACTTTGTAAGGTTCTTTCCAGTTAGCCCCGAGCTTTTCTGCATTTCTTTTGGCTGTGTTTTGTGCAAAACAAGCTCCCTTTCTCGGAATTGCCGACTTCGAACACTCTTGTTGTAATACTTTGCTGCGGCTTGTTGATAATTCTGGATCCTTATTAGAGCATGATCTCTCTGTTCGTTTATTAGGTCCAACTCATCCAGGATCATCAGATGATTCAGTCCTTCTTGTCCGGGCCGAGAAAATCCACTTCGTATTGGCAAATGATAGTCTTCTAGATGAAGTGCTCCACTTGGGCATTATTGATGCTAGCTTAAGGGTCTGCTTCTACCTACTTAGAAAAATAACCTTTGAGAACCAAAAATAATCTCTTTTGCTTTGATCTATGTACCGGTCTGACGATGTCCACTGACCATGGCATAAAGGGATAAGATGCAGAGATTGAGAATATCAGCTCGGTTGGATGTGTATTGTCAGAGCGTGCCATTGGCATTTCTCAGATTTTATGGTTTATTTCTCGCAATCTTTAATCATCGTCGGCCAGTGGTAACCCTGCCATTTTATCTTGATCTCCAGGATCTGACGCTTGAATGATTTCCGCACTCGCCGCTATGGACTTCTTCCATGATTTTCCTTGCTTCAGTTCCTTTGGCGCATGTTAGTACTAGAGCAGAGAAAGCTACTTGTAGACGTTTTCATCCAGAAGAACATTTCTAGCAGTCTGTGCTTTGAGTTTCCGAGCTGCCCATTTTTCTAGTGGTACCACACCGTCGAAGATATACACGCGAATCGATTCCATCCATTTTACAGCACAACCATATTCCGGTTCTGCCAGTGTTTGCAACACTATTGTCATCATTGCATTATTGGGCTTGAGATCAATGTCCATGGGACTAATTAGTTGGACTCCGTTTACTACGTCGATACTTGGGCGTTCAATAAATTCGACTGAAATGATATTTTTCAGATCAGGGTCCGATGTTGAAGCGAGTGCCGCGAGTGCGTCTGCCGAAGTGTTTTCTTCTGAGAAATTCTCATTAGCTCAAAGTCATCGAACTGTTTCTTCCAAATTTTGCACGACCTTCAGGTAAGCCTCCATTCGTCCGTCTCTTGCTTCGTATGCCCGTTGTATCGATTCGCGACCAACTTAGAATCACAGAAAACTTGGATTTTCTGCACTTTGATTTCCAACACGAGTTTCAGGCCTGCGATCAATGCTTCATAATCTGATTCATTGTTAGAGGCATGGAAGTGCAGACGGGAGGATTGCTCCAAAATTTCGCCCGTTGGTGAAGTCAACCGGATGCCGATTCCTGATCCTTGCTTTGACGACAAGCTGTCTACATGTAGCATCCATACATTTTTTGCGGTGGACTCTTCTATAGCCTCGACCGGCAATTCGACTAGGAAATCCAACAATACTTATGATTCGGCAAAAGTCCTGTTGCGGTACTTAATGTCTTACTCTTTAAGCTCTATCGCCATCCTAGCAAGCCTTCTAGATTGGCTCGGGCTGTGTAAGATCGAATGCAAAGGTAACATTGCTAACACCACGATCGAGTATAACTGAAAATGTTGTCTCAACTTTCGAGCCGATATTACCATGGATAGCGGGTCTCGGCATCGGTTAAGGTTTGACTGACATAGAATATGGGTTTATGTTCGTTGCGCTCTCCTCTGATAAGCACTCCACTTACAGCGGTGGTGGGGACGGCGATGTACATCATGTTGATCGCGAGATGGTCTGCTACAGAAAATTTGACGATCTTTGTAACCCATCCGGCTTGGATAGGGATTCCGATGGTTCCCATCGTCATAGTTGTCTCTCCGGAAAATCCGGTTAAGGGTTTAGGAGTGGCAATCACCTTGGAGAGGTCGATTCCCATTTTCTCGAGGGTTTCCCTTAAGATAACGTTCAATGAGCTTCTGGTGTCGATCAATACCCTTGCCACGTCGTGGTCTCTGATTTTCAGTTCGATCACTAACGGGTTGGTGTGCGGCCTATCTATCCCGGCAAAGGAGATTATGGTATTCGGGAAGTCTGTTGGTTTGGTCTAGTTCTCCTTGGCTTCATCCTTTCGTGGATAGGGGTTTATGAAAAACACCGTGTCCTGGTATTACTGGGATCCACCCATTATCATATTGATCATCTGTCTTGGCTTAGGTCGTTCTTTGGTTTCACCACTTTTGTCTCGTTTTGCGTTGTCTCCTTGTCGAGGAGGCTCCATTGCTTCCACCGTACCGCTTAGTTCGGCTCGCTCTTTTGGTTCGGCAGGAGAAAGATCTTTGAGGCTGACTGCATTTTGGAGCTCTCTAGCTAGCTTCCATTTTTGTGGCTAGCTTGGCGCCAAGGGTTCGGCACTGCGCCGTTGAATGCCCATGGGTTTGGTGGTACTCGCAGTATGCTTTATCACCGTAGTTGCTAGAATTCCTTACCCAAGTGTTGCTGCATGGCTCGCCTCTTCCACGGCCAGCGCCTACCTGGTAGTTATGGGCGCCACCGATTCTTGGTTCTTCTGAACTCTCCAGTCTGCATAGTTACATTGTTTGCGGGATTTCCTTTTCTTGTGGGTCGTGTCAGAATCGAGCTCCGGATTGCTGCTTTCGTTGCTTTATACTGCTCGTCCAAGTTCTTCATTTCTTCCTCATTCACCATGAAGTGCGATGATCAATGCAGGACATCCTGGATTGTTTGTGGCGTGTTCAGCGCCATCTCCCGTCGAAACTCAGACTTGTAGGATTGTTTCAGGGCTTCAAAGGCGGACTTGTCACTTCTTCCTTCCACTTTGGACACGGCGGCTTTAAACTTTGCCATGTAATCCCGAAGCGGTTCGTTTGGTCCTTGAGATAACGTCCATAAGTCGGTATCAGAAGTTCTTCGGTCCATGAACATCGAGTAATGCTTTAGGAATAAAGTGGAGAGCTGTTGGAAACTGTTGGTTGAATTGCGTTTTTGCTTTGAGAACCATTCTAAAGAGGCTCCTTTGAGGTTCCACAAACAGCAAGAAGAAACCGGCATCCCTCTCCTACTCGGTTAGATTGGCAGCATTTTTTGTGAAGGCTCGTTCTATTGCTATACAAAAGGCTGGTGATATGTGCTTTTGGATTTGTGGTTCTTTCGTAAAAAGGAATTCTGACCTTTCCCGGCTCGGGAATCCTAGCCTCCGTGATCCTAGCTGTAAACGGCATTTTTTTAGTTTCTTCAAGTATTCGATCAATTTCCGGTGCGGGGCTTATCGCATTATGCACCTGAGATTTTATGACTCGGATCTCGGTGATTGTTCAATCCATAGAGGCTTGGAACTCTTCCATCTTCTGAGCTTGGGCGCGGGTCATTCTCCTTGGTGCGCAAAGTCATCCTTGACCTTCTCTTCTCGGCTCGTCCTCGAACTCTGTTTGCTCGACTCATCGAAGGTTCTCCTTTTCTTTGGTCAAGTTGTTTTCCGGCTCGAATTCCATTAAGCGCTGAGGCGAGTTCATCACGAGTGATCTTTCGAGCCGAGCTGGTTTGCTGCGGACCCGTGTTGTCTTCGCTTTGTTGAGCTTCCACATTGATAATATCAGTATCACCTTCGTCTCTTGGACGTCTAAGACTTCGGCGAAGCGGGGGTGGATTGGTGATATTTGGTCGGGGTACTGTTGGAGTCTGTTCATCGAGGGGATGAAGCATCGGAGGTGCCCTAGGGTTCCTGGCGCCGCCACCAGTTGCTCATGCAGGGGTCAAGAAATCTAAGCGTCTCCTAATTCCGTCCATCGAGTCAGAGATTCTGGCTCTCCAAGTTGGGTGTCGCCTTTCGGTTGCCATCGCATCGAGCCACTCCGTGATTGCCTCGTTTCTCCTATCATGTTCCTCGATCTTCTTCATTAGAGTGGCTAGCATGCTCTTCATCTCATCCTGAGTTTCAGTGGTTGTCGTCGTGTTTGCTGGAGGAGCATCCTTCTCCATGTTGTTGTTGTTGATGTCATGTCCAGGTGTATCGGTCGCCATGTTCCTCAGATCTCTTGACAAATTTTGAGTAAGAAAATTTTGATTATCCACAGTCAGCGCCAAATTATGTGAGCCAAAACTCACACAATCAAAACTTGTAAAAGAACTTAGAGGGATCCAAAATCTCTAGGGGTTTCTCGCAAGAACACAAGATCAAAAGAAGGATTTACTGATGTAAAAGTGTTTAGTCTTATTGCTTAGGGTTGCAAAAAAGTTACATAATGAATCCAATACATCGACTATTTATATTGATCCTATAAACCGCATAGCCAAGAATCTCGAGAGAGATTCCTAGAAAATTTTCTTATCTTCGCATGCGGCCACCGCCTCGACCTTTTGCTTAGGGTTAGGTATCTCGAGAGAATGAGCTTCATTCTTCACGGCTAGGTCCATCCATTGTTTTCCATCCTCCGGCTCGGCCCGTCATTGAGCTCGGCCCAACTTGATTCCTCGAGGGGCACCTTGGCCCAAAATTGAGGTTCGGCTCGGCGCACACATCTTCCAGCACAGCTCGGCCCATATAGCATTTGACTGGACTCGGGCCTCATGTAATGGGCCGCAGCTCGTCGCTCTCCTTCTTCCTGCGGTTCGCTTGAACCAGAATTACAATTTTGATCTGGCTCGGCCATCTTAGACAAATCTCTCATTCGGCTCGGTTCGGTGACAATGAACTTGGGCCCTCTAGGCCCAATTTTCATATTTAGTCATTCTTAAATGTTAAAACTTAATGGAGTGAAAACCGACCTCAACACGGATTACTGGTCCAAAAATTTATCTATTTGAAAGAGATTTTAATTATGTATATATTGCCTTATTCTATTTTGGTCAGTCACTTTTTGTTTGAAGATTAGTTAATCATCATCACTTTTTTCATAACATCAAATGCTACATTACATGCAAAATTACCATTTTCGATGTTGATTTGTTTTTGGTTTTATTTTCTTCCAGACATGACATAACTTTTTGAGATCTCTTCATTATCAGATACATGGATTTCTTTCTTTTCAACGTCTATGGTTTTTTCTAGAGATCCATGTATTAACATCCTTGGTTTCATTATTGCCAATTTCACTACTGTCAATATCTGCTCCTATTTATTTTTGGATGACTTTTATTTTTGGAACCAATATTAGATCTACCATGCTTTAAGCATGTCTTAGACTAGCTAGCAACTTGATTTTATCCTTCTTAGAGATCAATTCTAATCAGAGCATTTACAGCTGATATGTGTGACATAGTAGTCCTACTTGGGTTAGAGAATGTGAGTCTGGCAACTGATTTGCTAAGTTTTGTAAATGAATTATTTTTTAAACTTTTAATTCATAATTTTTAGTCCGAGGATCAAGATAAGAATATGATAATTCATTCCAGCAGATTTCTTTTTCCAGCTGATTATTTCTAATGTTGGAAAGACTGATTTATTAAAATGACAGTCTAATATATATAGTCTTAAATAAATTCCCTATGGATGTCTCTAAAAACTTAAGTATCAATGTTGAATCGAATCCAACATATATTTCTAATCTCTTTTGACGTCCATCTTAGTTCGCTGTAGTGGAGCAATTGGAACATGCACAACACTTCCCAAAACTTTCATATGAGGAATATTTGGTTCTTGACACAAAATCAATTTTGATGGAAAAAAACTTATGATTATTCGTTAGCCTGATGCAAATTAATTCTGCAGCATGTAATATAGCATGTCTACAAGCAAAATTGATAGTTTTGATCTACAAACGTTTACTTAGCGATTCACCTAAACAATTTTGTGTATGAACATGTGCCACTGGATGTTCTAACACTTATCCCAATCAACATGCAATAATTATGTAAGGTCTAGGACATGAATTCACCAACATTTTCTTGGCGAATTGCTCTTAGAGAAAAATCTAGAAATTGTACTTGTAGTCTAATCAATTAAGCAAGTAATCTCGCAAAAGCTAAATTGTGGATCAATAACAATGATATATGTAACCATCTGGTAGATGTGTCAATTATAGCTATGAAATATCTAAAAATTTTACACAATGGGTGAATCAACCCATAAATATCTTTTTATGTCAATTTTTAAAAATTAATCAATTAATTATTTATCTTGGCTGGTAAATAATATGTGATAAACTTGCCAAATAGTCAAGAGCCAATAGCTTAATTGGTAAAGATTTCACGTAAAACCTAGAGATCGTTGGTTCGAATGACTCTTGGAGCAAAATTAATATTACGATTTTTGGCCTAAAACCTCTTAATAATTAAAAAAAAAATTGTCAAATGAACTTGCCACCGGTTGTGTCAAATAATGCGTAAACTTATAGTTTACATTACAATTATTGAAGCGGATGGCCTTAACAATTATGATGTAGAGAAGCGATTAGCCCTCTTTAACGGCCACGACCGTCGATCTGGAATCGAACTTTTCATTTTGAACAAAAGTTATCTAGTAAAAAATATTGTTAAGGTTTCTGTAAAAGTGGTCGGAAAAAAGGTTTCTGTAAAAGTTTTTTGATCCCAAAACCAAAACCAATAAAACAAAGCATAAGAGAGAACACGTGGAGCTTACGTTCTCCACGTGTATTCTATAGTCAGAGAAAAAGGAACAAATACGCTTCTATCTATCACAGGGTCAGCTTCCATTTGACTCTGCCAAAACCAAATACTCAGAAAGAAAGAGAGAGACGAAAGAAAAGAACAAAAAGCCCCAAGACTTGATGTAGTCCACAACGCTAAAATCTCGACCTCAAAGAGAGAAAGTTCCCTTTTTGATCTTTTTCTCTTCACCTAACTCTTCATTTTCAGTTCTCGATTCTGAAATTACATAAGTTTTAGTTTCCTGCCTCGATTTGAGCGATCTCTATCATTATATTTGTTCTGATTGGTTGTGAAATCGAAGAATCTGCAATGATTTTGGAGGAGAAGGATGCATCCGATTGGATTTACAGAGGCGAAGGAGGTGCCAATCTCGTCCTTGCTTACACTGGATCATCTCCCCTTTTTGTTAGTTTCTTCTTCTTCTTCTATCTTCCTGAAGCAAATTTGACTTTTTTTTCTGTATATTTTTGTGCAGATTCTATTTTAGTGGCCCTTTTGTTCTATTAGGTTCAAAGTTTAACGGTCATAATCATGTATAAATGGAGAGACTTTGGTGTAGGGGAACTGCGAAAATGTGTAAAATGCTCTCAGCTTGATTAGTGTCTCAACAGAAAGGCAATATTTTTAATAGTAAAGTTTTCTGGACTAGATTGATTTGGTTTGTTTCACGTTGATAAAGATTGTGATTCCTACAGTGAAACTATTTGTTTAGATTATTGTGGAACGATTTTTTATTCTAATATTCATGGAGCAATCTTGACGAAATTTGACTCTTTTCTGCTATATGAGTTTTGTAAAAATTCTATTTTAGTGGACCTCTTCCTTTATGAGGTTAAAAGTTGAAGGATTATAATCATGTAGAAATGGATAGACTTTGGTGTTGGGGAACTGTGAAAATGTTTAAAATGCTCTCAGCTTGATTAGTGTCTCAACAGAAAGGCATTATTTTGAAAAGTAAAGTTTTCTGGACTAGATTGATTTGGTTTGTTTCACGTTGATAAAGATTGTTATTCCTACAGTGAAACTATTTGTTTAGATTCTTGTGGAACGATTTTTTTATTCTAATCTTCCTGGAGCAATCTTGACGAAATTTGACTCTTTTCTGCTATATGAGTTTTGTACAAATTCTATTTTAGCGGCCCTTTTCTTCAATGAGGTTAAAAGTTGAAGAATCATAATCATGTATAAATGGAGAGACTTTGGTGTAGACGAACTGTGAAAATGTGTATAGTGTTCTCTGCTTGATTAATGTCTCAAAAGAATTACATTATTTCAAATAGTAAAGTGTTCTGGACTGGATTGATTTGGTTTGCTTCATTTTGGTAAAGATTATTAGTTTCTGCTTCCTCTTCTATCTTCCTGAAGCAAATTTGACCTTATTCTGTTACATGAGTTTTGTGCAGATTATATTTTAGTGCCCCTTTCCTTCTATTAGGTACAACGATGAAGAATCATAATCATGTATAAATGGAGAGACTTTAGTGTAGAGGAGCTGTGAAAATGTTCTCAGCTTGATTAGTGTCTCAAAAGAATGACATTATTTCCAATAGTATAATGTTCTGGACTGGATTGAAATGGTTTGTTTCACTTGGTAAAGATTTGTTATTCTTTATGAAACTATTGGTTTAGATTTTTGTGGACTGATCTTTTATTCTAATCTTTCTGTAGCAATCTTGACGTAACTTGACTTTTTCATCTATATGAGTTTTGTACAGATTCTATTTTAGTGGCCCTTTTCTTCTATTAGGTCCAAAGATGAAGAATCATATATCATGTATAAATGGAGAGACTTTAGTGTAGTGGAACTGTGAAAATGTTCTCAGATTGATTAGTGTCGCAAAAGAGTTACATTATTTCAAATAGGAAAGTATTGTGGACTGGATTGGATTGATTTGTTTCACTATGTTAAAGATTGTCATTCTTGCAGTGAATATATTGGTTTGGATTGTTGTGGACCGATCTCTTATTTCTAATCTCTGAACTGTCCATTAGGTGGGTAAAGTGATTCGTATACAAAAGGCTCCGAAGAACGATAAAGCAAACAAGAGCGTGATTGTGAGTGCGAATGGCGTCGTTTCTGTTTTGACAAGCGATGAGCAACTTCTCTGGAGGGATAACAAGGAGCTCATTTCGTCTACAAACAAGGAAGTTCTTGAACAAAGATATGTTAAGCATGTGATCATCCCACTCATGGGTCCTAAACATGTAGACGCAGGAGTAAGTAACATCATTCATATGTTCTTGTACTCCTTCAATGCCGATGAGGCTTAGACGCTTAGTATAGAGTATCGTGATTGGGACATTTTTCCTGTTTTTTTTTTTTTTTGGCAGGTACGTGTTTCTGTGTCCAAGGAGTTTCTCCAAGCGGTTGATAAGAAAGTAACTAAGCAGCGTCCACCATGGCGTGTTAATGCAGCAAATGTTGATACCAGTCATGATTCTGCCCTTATTTTGAATGATCATTCACTTTTCCCTCAAGGTAGCCATTATCATCAAGAAACCGGATATCTTAAGAGTTCCGTTTGAGCTATGATCATAAATTAGTCATAACTATCTGGTGTTTGCTCTATGGCAGGGATTTCTAGTGGTGGAGACTGCTTTAGTGTTGAAATAAAGGTATTTTCTTTAAAAATTCCACATATTTAGTTGTTTTTCTTTATATTACGGTCCTTGTATTACTCATCCTTGACCAAAATGCGATGTCCTTGATTCCATGAAGTAGCCCAAATGCGGATTTCTTCCAACCTCAAGGTTCCTAAGTGAAGAAAACATGCTCAAAACAAGCGTAAGCCGTTTCAAAATGCACCAAATCTTGAAGTTAGAATATAATGAGGTAAAAGCAAATCACTGTAGCTTAAAATCTTGATGGAACTTGATGAAAAGTCTTATGAGTATGTCACTATTCCGCAGATATCTGAAGTAAGCGGATATGATCCTCTTGATCTGTTTTCTGGATCCAAAGACAGAGTTTCAGAAGCTATAAAAGCCTTGTATTCGATTCCCCAGAATAATTTCCGCGTATTCTTGAATGGTTCTCTCATATTAGGGGGATCTGGTGAAAGTACAGGGAGAACCAGCCCTGAGATCGCGTACACCTTTGAGGATGCACTTAAAGGCTTCATTCAATCAGATGATGGTCTTAGGACAAAATGCTTTCTAGAGATAGTATCTGATGCTGTCTACAGCTCAGGTGTACTCGATAAGCTTCTTGAAGTTCAGAAGCTAGATAAGTTAGACATTGAAGGAGCAATTCATTCTTACTACAATGTAATCAACCAGCCCTGTCCTCTATGTAAAGAAATTGGACCGTCGGAGAAGTACGCTTCTCTACATGCTTTACCTTTAGATGAAAACTTGAAGATCGTGAAGGAGTATATGATAGCTGCAACTGCCAAGGACTGTAGTCTTATGATCAGTTTTCAATCGAGGAACGCTTTGGATTCAACACCTTCTTGTGATGCTGTCTGTCTTAATTCGACCAGTCAAACGTTTGATTACAAGGTATGTAACATTCATACACATTCTTGTTTCTTGGTCTCTCTTCTAAATGGTGGGAAATATCTGCTAAGATCATTGGTTCAAGAACCACAAATTTGTTTTTTGTTTGATATATTTGGATTGGGAAATTTGTAGGTACACTTCATTGATCTAAGCCTGAAACCACTAAAGAGAATGGAGGCATACTACAAACTGGATAAGAAGATAATTAGTTTCTACACTCGGAAGCAGAAGGTTAAAAACGGAGAAGAACAATTCAGCGATCCAAAACCTTCCAATAGCTAAGTCATTGATTGTCCCAACACCACTTGCAAAACATAAACAGAGTAAACCCAAAAGTGTTCATTTCTTAATGTATCGTATTGTTTATTCTTAATTCAAATTGTTAGGTTTACTAACAAAAGTATGACTCCCTCGAAAATCATGTTTATTGTGAGAGATGTATAATCCTTAATCTTGACAAGTTTCTTCTGTTTTACCCTCTCTTAATCTTGATAGGTTAAGAGAACGTTTTTTAGACATACGTTCGAGATTCTTTATATAACTTTTATATCTAGTACAAGTTAGTGTTTGTTTTTCCGTAGGATCTATAGTATGTATATAAGCTAAAACCATAGAATACTCATTCCTAATAAATAACATTCATTTGATTCCCATAATCTTACATTTAACATCAAGTAAGTATCAATCATTTCATACTTGGAGATGTCTAACACGCAGAAGAATCAAACTGATAACAGTAACTACTTGGATTAATATCCCAACGATCTTTCCTTCAAGCTAAGAACCGAACCTCCCAAATCTGTGGCCTTCCAACCTTCTCCGAAACTTGGCATCCATCTTATATCGCTCAACCTAACCATTTGCACTCATCTTGTATCGCCTAACCTAATCCTTCGCGCATCGTTAGGAATATTTTTGACACAAAGCACCGGTACCCCAATCGCAAGGTCACTTTGAGGGCATCTTCCCACACCAAACACAAAGCCCACACCTACTGGTCTAGGTCCACCTTTTTTTGAACCTCGCTCTGATACCAATTGTTGGGCTTTTTAAGCCCATGTCCAACTCCCTATTTAATATGATATTGTCCGTTTTGGATCCAAGTAGCAAAGTCCGCACGGATTTGATTTTAGATGCTTTCCCAAAAATTCTCATACTAATCTGTTGGACATCTTGGTCTAAAATTCCGATGTACGACTTGGATTGATATCCCAATAATCAGCGTAAAGCTCCAACCCTACGAAGTAGTTGGCTTCCTTGAGTGCCATGAGAGAGTAGGACGTCTTCAGGGTTTGCGCACTGTCAAATTGGGCATTTTTTTCAGCTATGGCCATGTGAAATCCAAAACACATAGCTACGTTTCCAGCATTCCGGGTGCACTATTGTTTGATCCAGACCACAACCTTCCCCCTAGTGTCCAAACTCCTAAGGTAGATAGGCACATTGTTGATGGTCACCACTTTTTTCGATCTCCAAACTGGAAAATTCTCCAAATAGGCCAGCATTTCATGAAGTGTCTCCCAATTATGATCACCTCTGAAATTCTTAAAGAAAGGCAACACAGTTTCCAAAAGGGTTCTGTAGAATTTCGCTTTCCTAACTTCCGCCTCAAGGAAGGGGAGCGACGCCGCAGCGCTGCTAACACCTGCCTCAACAAGAAGCTGCTTAACAGTGTTACTACTAGCCATCTTTTTCTTATATCTTCACTGGGTGTCCAGCCTTCTGCCACACAGCGTCCCTTTGGGCATCCACATCCTCCATCCACCACCGGGATAATTGGTCACAACCAGCACATACTTGCTTCTCCACGACGGTGAATGCCTTCTTAGACTGGGAATAATAATGGTGGGAGGTGTGAACAGAGAGTATCCCTGTGGAGGAATCATTCCAAGTGAAAGGAGACGCAGCTTGGATATCACCATCTTTTTCAATATCAGATAAGTTCAGAGGTTTGGACAGTTCCTCTTTCTACTTTGAGTCAACGTCGTCTTTGATCATTATGGCATCGCCGTCATCGCCCACCACCAGCTTCGAATTGTCCATTTCTTCAGGATAGAGGTGGCAGGCGACTATGCCATACTGTACAGTGGACATAGCCCTGGCCACCCCAATGGCAATACCCTTCTTGCGCCTCAAGGTAGGGTTGACACCAGTTTCAGGATGGATGGTCATCCTTGCAATCTCTTGCCTTATGAAGTCATACGTCTTCTTGATCACTACCTCAAGGTTAAGACATTCTATTGGGGACCAGTGCCATGTCCTGCTTATGTTGTCCTCACCACCAATCTCTTGCCTCACTCGGGTTCCCATTCCTGATGTTGAAGCCAGTAAGGCGGGTGTTAGGACCCAAATCTTCTATGACGATCACGATCCCTTTCACCTTTGGTTCTATGGTCTCCATAATTTTGGAAGCTTAATCTCAAAACTCAATGTAAAACATGATACAAAAGATCGACCGTAACTTTTATGGGAGATTGGATTAATCTACAAAAGGGAGAGGGTGTAGTTACCAAGTCTCGAATTAATGGAAGTATCTGGGCGGTTTATCCTTAATCGATGCAGTTTGAAAGAATTGTGTCTTAAGACAACATTTACACCATTGGGATATGTATTCAAACTCATGCGGTCTTGCTTCTTGGGGAAGCGCAAAGGTTTCTGTGTTAGAGGTAGTAGGAATCTCATTAAATGTTAGACTAAACCCCTTGGATCATTACTGTGCTCTCGTTACGGCTAGATCTTGATTCTTCACACGGTTGTTAGTTTTGTTCTTAATATGTATTCTGGCTCAAACTTAAGAGAAATCCAACTTTAGTCTTGAGACTTTCTCTCTCATTGATGAGAAGAACATGACTCTGGTATTAGTTATGATATTGAACTCAAACAAACGGTTCTTATGACCTCAAAACCAGACAAGCTATATGAGATTTGTTATTTCGCCATGTTATCCAAAATCAAACATGAAAAGAAGACATCAAGATTGATAGAACTGCCCATAAACTATGTTTCTCATCCCACAATCCACGAAAAAATTCTGCAAGCATCCCTCTTTTCTCTAGAAAATATGCTATATTAAAACTTGTAAGAGATATTTAAAGGGACAATCATGAAAAACAACCAGCAAAGGATCATAGTTCATTACCACAATAGTTTATAAGAAAAACTAAACTCAACATTTTCCACACGAACTAGTTTCTAAACGAAATCTACAAGAAAAAGTAAATCCACCTCACATCATCTAAGAAGCCTCATGCAACTCAAATTTTTCAAGTTCCACAAAAAGAACACCAAATGAATAATCCATTACGAGGTTTTACCGATTCCTGAACCAACCAGCAAACGAAGAGAAAAAACCTTAAACTCCCTCATCTCGTTCTCGGTTCCATTGCTCAATTCTTGCCCTCCTTTCCTCGCTGCCTTCTCTCACAACCGGGCTTCTGCTCCGTTTCGGGCTTCCATGTCTCCTCCTTCCATTACCGTCCCGGTCATGCCTCTCTGACCTGTCACTGCTCCGTTTCCCATTTCCATGGCGGTCGCGGTCCCTATGATCTCCTCTATCCCGCTCACGCTCTCTCTTGCGTCGAGGGCTTATACTCCTGCTCCGGCTTCTGCTTCTGCTTCCCCGGCGGTACGACCGACGATACCTCCCAAATAATTTCCTTCTAAGCTCCCTCGAAATCTGCTTCACGTGCATGAAATTACAGTACCCGCCTCGGTTACAGTTGTCTTCCTCGTACTGCCTGCACGTAGCTTCCCGGAAATCCGTTACAGGAGAGAAATCAGCAATTATAGGACGACCTGAATAGAATCTCCCTTGCAGAGCCTGCAACGCAGCAGCTGCCTGATCCTCTTCCTTAAACAGGACATACACATTGCCGATCATGTGATCAGCAAGATTGTCACAAACATTGAGGCTCTCCACTTCACCAAACTTGTCGAGCTCTTCAAATATGTCTTCGTAGAAATCCTCAAAGTGGTCTTGGATCTTGCTCGGGTCCAAAGGCTGGCCCTGAGGGTCAACACCGGGTGTTATCATGTCTGGTCTCTGGTACATGTTTGAGAGTAGGAGCGTCGGGGAGATGGTGGGACGGTTATGTAGCCGTGAGCACCGGTCACCGTGACGGCAAGCACCGATCTTAAAGTAAAAAGGACAATTCACTCTGTCCTTTTCAGTACCAAAGATTGAAGCCAAGTGTTCAGCCATGGCTTAAATGTTCACCTACATATAACAAAGTGAAACACAAATTGTTCATCTACGCTCAACAAAATGTAAATCAGGTTATGATAAAATCAAAACATAAGTAAGGATAATCACAAGAAAAGTCGCTAACAGCAAGAGATTGAATCTAGAGATTTCTCGAAATTTCAGAATCAGAGGGCTTAGAGAGAGACGAGATCCTATAATCAAAGCGAGAGGAAGCGAAATAGCAAAGACAATCAAATCGATGAATCGAACCAGACTCGTGACTAATTCCAAATCATCCAAGTAATAGAAAACTACCTAAGACGGAAGAAATTAGCGCACCTGAAACGGAGACAGAGATTGATCAGCGTATGAGAGTACCGAAGTGGAGAGAAGCTATTTTCGTGAAAGGACTCGCCGACGAGGAGCTGCCGTTTCCGATCGCGATCTAGGGTTAGGTTAATTATACGTTTACGCGACTCGCGTGAGCCCGAGTGAGAGTGGTCTAAAAAGACAATGAGATATTAATAAGGGTCGATTTGCAAATAGAGCTTCACTAGACCCCTCAACTATTCAACTTATTTTTTTATTTATTTATTTTATTAAACTTCCAACATGTGCAGGTATAGCTTGGGCTTTATATAATACGAATAGCCAGAAAGTAATGCATGGAAGCTCATCAATTGCCCAGTACCAACTCGGTAGCAGCTGAATCACAGGCATTACTAATGGCTGTTAAGGAAATCAACAAACTAGCATATAAAGAGGTTTTGTTTGTTGGAGATAATAACCTTCTGTTTCAGAGTATCAATGGATTGCTAAAGTCGAAGCAAAAGACCGGATGGTATGTAATCTTGATATCTAATTGTATGTTAAGGATATTGTTAAGGGAGGATTACTACACTAACCTTAGAAAATATCTATATTACTTGTTTGGCGCACTTTTTTTTTTTACAAAACTAACTTAGCATACCCAAAACACACTTTTCGCCTTTGTTGAAAAAAATCTAATTACAAAAATGCCATTACTTTTTTAATGCCACGTAGGCAGATTATAGCGCTGAAAATTTGATAAGTCTACCAGGCTTTGACGGTAGACTTATCAAATTTTGGTCAACGCAAAAATTTTGTCGGTAGAGTTATTAGGTCGATGGTAGATTTATTCGAGAGTTAGTAGAGTTTACAAATGTTGGTAGACTTATCTTGATAGAGTTTTGACGATGAGAGGTAGATTTATTATGTTTCGGTAGATTTGTTGTTATGAATGACAGACTTGTCAAACGTGTTGGTAGACTTGTTAAAGAAAGTGTTGACTTTCTCGCATAGTTGACTTTCTCGGTAGATTTATTGACAATGAGGTAGATTTATTTTCTGAGTTGGTAGACTTATGTCCTTTGGCAGTAGATTTATGTGAAAAAGGTGTCAATATGTGATGGTAGATATATCTGTTTTATGGTAGAGTTATATCTTGTTGGTAGATTTTTCGCTTTTGTGGTAGATATGTTTGTTTTGTGGTAGATTTAAATTCAAGTAAAATTCATTCTGGTGAGTGGTAGATTATTTGTTACCTGAGGTAGACTTACAGAATATTGGTAGATTTATTTGTTTTGTGGTAGATATGTTTGTTTTGTGGTAGATTTAAATTCAAGTAAAATTCATTCCGGTGAGTGGTAGATTATTTGTTACATGAGGTAGACTTACAGAATGTTGGTAGATATGTTTGTTTGTTTGGTAGAGTTTATGTAATCTGGTAGAGTTATCGTACGTATGGTAGACTTCTTATAGCAATCATGTGGTAGATTAATTAAGTTTGGTATTTACAAAGATAACCTTGATCTGGTAGACATATGAGGTGCTTATGGTAGACTTGTTTATATGGTAGAGTTATTTTTCATGCTTGAGGTAGACTTAGTTGTTAATGTTTGGCAGACATTTGACTTTATAGATTGAAATTACTTTTTTGTCCTAAAAGTATTGTCCTATCTACGAAAAAACCAGAGGTGTGGTAGACTTGTTTTGAAGTGTCGTATGTTAAACAGGTTTCGTACATATGGTAGACTTGTTCCATGGTTATATTTGAGTTGGTTTTGTTACCATTGACGTTTTCTTTGCATGAGTTTGCTAAGATTATGTCGGTTAACTGTGATTCGATCACAGATGATTATTGGTCTTTACGATATAGATGCCATAATCAATGGTCACAAATTCCTAACATGAATATTTTTTCTATGATATATCTTTTCTCTAAGATAACTTTGCTTTTCATATTAACTTTGAACATATATGTCATATCTGTAATAACCATCTCTTAACTTATGATTTTTTGATTTTTATTTTTGAATATTTGTTACATTTAACTCTATTTACATAAACTCTTACAACATCACAATGTCAAATGATTTTAGTCATGTGTTTTGATTAAAATTTTATTCAATTATGATATACATCATAGTGAAAGTAAAGAAATAAATTAAATTGAATAATAACATTACTAGCAAATGTGGTAAAAATGTGAAAATGTATGGGTCAATGTTTTACGACAAATATAATTTGAAAACAACAATATTATCATTTAAAATCTAATTATCATTTTTACAAATTCAAAATATAGATATACCATCAATTTAATAATAAATCTACTATTATTTCAAAACAAATCTACCAAATGCAAATCTACAATTCATAGTAAAACATGTCGGATCGATGCTGGATATCCCATCAAAGATTTGTTCACCATGGCAAAGCCCATAATCTGTCAGAAAAAAATAAACAAATACTGTTATTCGTATATAAAATTCAAATATATACGACTGATAAATCTACCATAAATAACTAATAAATCTACCAAATACAAATCATTTTTCAAATAAGTTACCATTAAATGACTAATAAATTTACCAAACCACATCGTTTTACAAATAAGTCTATCGTTAGATGACTAATAAATCTACCAAACGACATCATTTTAAAAAATAATTTTACCATCAAATAACTAATAAATCTACCAAACCATATTTCGTTTTCTAAATATATCTACCATCAAATAACTAATAATCTACCAAACTACATATCGTTTTTCAAATAAATCTACATATTATGAACTTTACAAAATTGATTTCCAAATATATCTACCAAACGTACCTGAAAAAAAATTAGGGATACGGTTTTTACAGAAAAATTTACGCCGCCGACAACCTCCACAACACCACCATTCCATCGAAACAACGTTTGTCCACTGCGGTTGTGCGCGACGCGGCGAGAATGCTGCTAAAGAGTCATGCCAAATATTTATGAGATCTCCAACATCAAGATCTGTGTGGATCTGCGAAAAAGAGGGAAGCTGTGAAGAGATAAAAAGGGAGAAGGAAGGAGAAAGCTCCAAAAAGAGGAAAGCTGCGAAAAGAGGGAAGCTGCTAACCGGAATCTTTCGAGCCAGAGGAGAAATCACTATGTTTGCCTATCAAGAAGCTCTACATGGAAAGCGAGGAAGCTGCGACGGTGGAAGATTCAGAGCTGATGGGACCGTATCTTCGTGCCGCAGAGACGCCGGTGACAAGAACCAATCTTCGGCGCAGTCTTCTTCTTCTTCTTCTTCTTCTTCTTCTTCTACAACGGCGACAAGAACCAAATTAGGGTTTTTTTTAATAATCAGATTTTTTTTTTCTGTAGAAATATACTTGTACTCGTTTTTTTGTAGAAATAATAAAACAAAAATCAATTTTTAATTTTTATTAATCAGAATAGCATTTTTGTAATAATTTTGAACAGCTGGATAAAAAAAAAATCATTTTTTTTAAATTTTTACTAACCATAATGGTATTTTCGTAATAAGTTTGAACAGGTGGATAAAAAATATCAATTTTTTAATTTTTATTAACGAAAATGGCATTTTCGTAATAATTTTGAACAGCTGGATAAATTTTTTTTTTTTTTATTTTTATTAACTAGAATGACATTTTCGTAATAATTTTGAATAGTTGGATAAAAACGACTTAAACCAACTTTATAAGGTTAGTCTAGTAAGCTAATCCATATGTTAGGCTAGGTTTGTCATTTCATCAACCTTAAAGACTAGTCTAAAGAATTTTCACTATTGTTAATATGTCCTCGAAAGGAAGGTTTTTTTTCTTTCATGTATGTTAGACGTAATATAGTGCAGGAAATAGATAGTCTTGCTAAGATAGCTAGAACTCAGAATCAACATTATAAAATAGTATTGTTACAAAAAAAACATTATAAAATAGTATGGTGTGTATTGTAACTTATGTAATTCCAGTTGTTAATAAACTATCAGTTTTATTTTTCATTTTTTAATAATTATTTTTGTTTGATAATTCTAGTAATCTTTTTTATTCATAATTTTTTTCTAGTTCTTTCATCCAAATTTAGAATTCTTTTATCTAAATTTTAGTCTAGAGATAATTTTAACTTTTTCAATATACTTTTTTCATTTTTTGTAATTTTAGTAATCTCTTTCATCTGTTATCATTTTGAATTTTTCATCAAAATCTGACAACAGTTTTAACTTTCCCAATTTTTAATTTTCTTATATTCTTATTACACATATTTCATTCATTCTATCTTTCCAACTGATAACTTAAAAATTGTTGCGATATATATTCTTTTTTTTCTCTCTCTATTTTTGATATTTTAATATTTTTTGATTTTTTGTGTTATAGTTTTGTTCTTATTTGTTATTTTTCAGTTGCTTTTTTTTTAAACATATTTGTTTTTAAAGGTTAGCCTCATAAATTATTTTTTTTACCATTTTGCATTTTTTTATGATCTTCATCCAGTTTTTCATTTAAATCTTCACAGAACAATTATTTTGAACTTTCTCAATTTATCATTGTTTATATTTTGTTATTACATATATTTTTTATTGAATCTATCTTTCCAACCAGTACCTTTAAATTTTATATATTTCTTTGTTGTCATATTCTTTTTTTTTTCTTTTCACATATTTCTTTCTAATTTTGATTCTCAATTATTTATTGAATTTTTTATTTGTGTGTTATAGTTTTGTACCTCTTGTTTTTTGTTCTTCAGTTGCTTGAAAATATTTCTAACTTTTTTATTATTTTTGATTTTCAAAATTTGTTTTTTTCTTAATTTTTGTTAGTTTAGTTATCTTTGTAGTTCAAAGATGATGATTTAATCACACAAAAAATAGAATAAGAAGCTAATCACTATACTTTAACAAATTTATTTTTTTTTATCCTAAGTTTATACTTTAATATTTTAAATTTAACATAGTTAAATGTAAATTAAATAGTTTATACATATTTATTTTGTTAATGGATTTTATTTAGTTTTATTGTTCTTATTTGTTATTCTTCAAGCTGTCTGTTTTTTTTTAAACATATTTTTTTTCAGTTTTAGCCTCATAACTTGTTTTTAACTATTTTACATTTTTGATGATCTTAGTAACATTTTTTATCCATTTGTTTTGATTTTGTTTTTATTTTAAATCCTCACATAGCAAAAATTTTGAACTTTCTCAATTTATCATTTTAATATTTTGTTATTACATATATTTCATTGAATCCATATTTCCAACCAGTACCTTTGAAATTTGTATATATATTTGTTACTATATTCCTTTTTTTTATTATCATTTTTTCTCTAATTTTGATATTCTCTTATCTTTTCGATTATTTGTTATTTAATTTTATGTATTGTGGTTTTATAGTTCTTGTTTATTTTTCTTTAGTTGCTTGAAAATATCTTTAACTAATTTTTTTTTTGTTCTCAAAAATTTTTTTCCTTTTTTTTTATTGATTGAATTATCTTTGTTAGTTCAAAGATTATGATTGAATCACAAGAAAAATAAAATGAGAAAAAATAACTATACTTTGATAAATTTAAATTTAATTTATTCTAAGTTTAGACTTAAAATTTTTAAATTAATATAATTAAATGTAAATTAAATAATTTATATATATTTATATTGTTTAAAGGATTTCTTTTAGATTAAATTTTTTTTTTTGCATAAATGCTAATGTGTAAAAATAAATAAAAATGGACCAATGAAGAGGAGTTGATGTGTCAACCTCTGGAGAACCCCCTCCTTCTATTATAAATTAGATAAGTTTTAACTCTTAACTAACACTAGATTCTAGCCCGCCTATTGGCGGGCGGGCGTGATTTTTGTTAATTAAAATGAAAAAAAAATTATAAATTATATCCAATTAATGTTTAGTTCAGTGTATATATAGAGTTGAATGTTATGGATAGAATGATATGTGGAGTTTAAACATCAATACGTGTGATGTTTATGATATGGAAATGTAGATTTTTAGTATATGTTAGCAATCAAGTGGGGAAATTAAAATGCAAATTTGCTAAGTGTATATATAGTATAGAAAGTAAAATTGTTGATAGTTTTACAGATTTTAAACAATAAAAGCCCATCAATTTGTATTACAATCATTTGGTATGATAACTTACATTCTAGTTAAAAGCCCATCAATTTGTATCACAAAATAATATCATTTCATATAATAAGATATATATAATAATGATAAAATTAATCTAGTTAATAACTTAATTTTCATATTTCTATCACATGATTCGTTCTAATTTATTAACGATCATTGATAAATACTTAAGCAGATAGTAATTTAGATATGAAAATAAAATATGTTTACAGAAATACATAAACAACCATTATAAAAAGCCCACCGAAATTAATAAGTCAAGATATTAGATTCATAACATAAATATAAGTAGGAGGACATATCTCCTTTGAACGAAAATGTGCTATAAATGTAGTCCGGTTTCATCTGCACATCTTAATTTCCTGGTTTAAAATTTGACTTCTTGTCTGCCAGAACGAACCTGTTGATATAAATATGAATAGTTAGCAACTATAAATTATGATTTCATTTAAAAATAAAGATAAAACAGCTTACAATGTACGCAAACTCTTGAACTTCAGTTATCTCTGGGTTAAAAAGAAATCGAGACTGACCTCCTCCATTTCTGACAATGTGTTCACTTACAAAGAAAAATATAATTGTAGCATTTGACACTGTTATATACTTTGATAGAAGTTCAGATACCAAAATAAATAATAATAATACATGGGGTATCTAACCTTTATAGAAATCAAGTCTCCACTCAGTTAACAGAACGAAAATGCGATCAGTCTTTCTCGATTTCCATGAATTATCAAAACAAATTACGCAGTTATCAAAAGGCAAAACATTTGATAACAACATCCCTAAATTTAAAAGAAAGCATAACACCAATGAATAATACTTATAAAAATGAATTTGCATAACATATAGAAAATACACTTACTCGAAATCTCTTATATGAAATTCAAGAACTTTCTTTGGCTGGATTCTTGAAATGGAGTCAAAGTCATTGCCAATGGATATTTTACCAACAAAATCGATCACACCAACCAAGTCTATTTTTTTTTTTAAAAAAGAATAGAAGTTAGAATAACATTATGATTCCCTAACATATAATGGACTAATTATTATTAAGAACAAATAAACTAAATAAATCAATAATAAAAATAAAATATTACCAATAGGAAACACAGGATCCACTTTTCTCTTCACAATATCTTCGAATTTAATTAAATTCAAGAAATACCAATTAGATACCGGCTCTTCGCGTATAAAGTCAAGCGTGGTATCTCGAGTAAGAAGGATATTGTAAGGATGTTTAGTTGGGTGTTCTTGAAATATTCATGGATCCAGTTATGAGCAGACGCATGAATTTTACAGCCCTAAAATGATTACAAATTGTAAAATACAAAAACTATTAGGGCAAAACCTTTTACTTGCATGCACCAAAAATTCATCTAGCATAAAAGATCAACTTATTTACCTCTTCGTCGGCAAATATGAATTCGACACAATCCCGACCACGGCTGTCTTTCTCAATCCATTTTTTGTAAATAACAACAGGTATCACTGGATTTTCTTCCCATTGTGTAAGCTTACTAACTAAGTCATGGTAAGACATAATTCGAGAAGTTCGTGTTCTGAAATTTTGTTTGTTCTGTTAAGCAATAGTCTCTGAAATAGAATACAAATAAAGTGGAACCGTCGTCAGGAACGAAAATGATAACTTCTTCTAATTAATTTTGGCACAGGTTTGGTTTTCTTATTAAACAACAAAAATAATGATTACACCTATCGTAGCAACTAATGACGTTTATATACATTGAATGCAACATACTTTTCTATATTGTATTTATTCATGACAAATCTTTTTTGAGATTCATATTCCAAAATATATACATAAATATTCGTTTTCCTAAGTAATTTACATGATATAAAATTTATATTTGATACATGAGCGAAAATTCATTTTCACATTTAATACATTAGAGTTAATAGTATAATTATTGGTTATACATTTTAGATATCGAATAAAAATCACTCGGATAACTGAAATAAAATAAGACTTAGTTAGTTATCATATGTTAGGAGTGAAAAAGTAGTTTATGATTACAGTTTTTAGTTTCTATCTTATATAATAACCGTTTCACACATAACAATATAAAATTATATTAAATGGCGACGATTCATTTATTATATTGGTTATCTTAAATTGAAATATAAATTGCATTGATCTTTAGTGTAATGATTACCATACAGAAAAATAAAGTGTCTAGTATCTCACATATGTAGCATCAGTGACAGAATGTATCTTACTATAAGTTTTTTAGTATTTAATAAATAAAAAGAACAGACGAAGTTGTTATAGTTAAACAAAAACAAAAATAATTAACATATACATTATATATTTCTATATTATCAAAGAATATCAAATATATATAACAAAATTAATGCATATGTATACTTCTAATTACTGGTTATTATCATCATCATATAATAAATCATATTTATTCAATTTATTATATGGTTTCATTAGTATTGCAACCCCAATTACCGAGACAAATCATTACTATTGAGAAGTTAAAAAGCTGACGTTATGACTGTTTATTCCGTAGCATGCATACGCTTTGTAGTGCAGTTATTAACACCTATTTTTAATACGTTAACGTACAATATATTAATTGAACATAAATTGTAATTATATGTATGTGATCATTTGATTTTTAAAATAATAGGTATAACACAAGAGAGAATCGATCAGAAATAATTATATCGAGAAATTATAGCATAATAAGTTACCATAAAACAGAAAAATACAGAATCTAAATATTAAAAATTCTAATTTTATCCTAAAAAAATACATCGTCTTCCCATCAAGCTTGTTTGGATAGCTGCAAATTAAATAAAAAGTTTTCATACATAAGCATATGGAGTTAAATAGATTCAAAAATAGACAGAGGTGAACTAACTTGAAAATTTCTCAAATTTTGTGACGACTGTAGACACAATAAATAACATTATATGAATACTCGTTGATGCTGAATTGTCTTCACGGCTAAGGATTACTCCAAAATCTTCAATATCATACCATTGATTTTCAACCAGCAAACAATCGAAATGATTAATGAATTTTTTGTTCACTCGGGCTTCTATAGTATGTCCCTAACACAATACAAATAAAAAGTTTATGAGCAAATATAATATTAGTTCAGTAGTATACGCAACAAAACAATAAATTCATATAGTAAGATATTATCTTGAAGTAACCTTTGGATCAGAAAAAATAAGCATAAGAGTGACACCGTCATGTTGAATCCATTCCTTCCACTTCCGAACGATCTTAACTCGAATCTTCCAGTCTGAGGTACGAGTGTTCAAATCAGAAATGTAATCGTAGCCAAACATAATATCAAACAGTAGTTATTAGAACTTTACTGTATGCCTTCTAAAATATTACTTAAATAGTGGTGAATAAATTTTTAATCTCCGATGATGTAGAATTTAGAGAATATAGGTAACATACTCAGGATAGTAAAGTGAATATTATAATAACAACGCCTATAATATTTAAGGAAATTTAGAAAATCACTGAATAAGAGTAGAACATAATTTGGAATTTATATGGTATTGTTAAATATCGTACGAATAAATACTTAGATATATGTCCTTTAAACACTTATTACATTTAATACTATAAATATACAAAAAATATTCCATTATAGTTGTACACATACCTTAATAGTATTGATGAAAATATCCTATGTTTAAATTATGTATCGATGAGTTATTGCATAAAGCAAACATCCAATTCTATACATAAGTATCGATGAGTTATTGCATAAAGAATGTCAGTTTATCATTAAAGCGTACAACAATATAATGAATTTGTTATATAACTACCTAAAGCTTTGTGGATTTACCAAATATATATTCATACAATATTGTATGGGCCAAATTATAAAATTTGCGTTTACTTCTAAACATGGAGATGTAGATTATATGCGAATATGATATATAAACAGACAGAGATGAAGCTATAAGTAGTAAGGAAATATTAAAAGATTTATTCCATTTCACTTCTGGTAAAATGCACATCGTTATTGATTATTTTGGCTACATATAAAAGCCAAAATGTTATGAAAAATAAAAATAATTATCAATAAACTTAATAATGAATACTTAAAAAGATAAAGGAATCATTGATCTTCAAATATGACAAATGCTCTAGCAAGACAAGCTTCTTTGAATGTGGGATGAGTAACACCATCAACAGTCTTAATATCATCATAAGATGTAGGACCTCTTATGATGTGTAACAACAACCACAAGTAAAAAAGCTTGGAATCTTCAATAGGACACTTTTTAAGTACCCCGGATTGACCAACACCACGTTTTCTGAGTCTCCATTCTTTAAGTCTGGCATTCCACACAAATTTGGTAGGAACTTCAATGTATAGAATGTGTCGACCATTTTGGTACTTCTGGTTACATTCCATCCCAGCCATAAATTTGCTTTTCGTAGTGACTTTACCGTGTCTGACGTCAGTTTCGCCAAGAGACAAAGGAAGATGGTAATCCATAATTTCTGGTAGAAAAACAAAACATATGTAAGTGTAAACTTTAAGTAGTAAAACCCAAATTATCGAGAAAAACTAAAAACTTGGCATGTTAGTTTTCAAAACAAACAATTGAGCAACATGACTATATTAAGATGTAATATGATAAACTTTCATCCACAGTCTGATACCTATATATAGTTAGTATTATCTAGGGTTTTTAAACTACCATAACAAACCAGTTAAGAAATATTTGTTTACTGTATACGAATATATCCTAATAAAACAAACTATAAAAATAAGTGGAAGAAGTTGGAAACAAATCTATGACACCATTAACTTTGGTAGTTATAAATATGAAGAACCAAATCTAATTAATATTGTTCATTTAACAAAATAGTTGTTTCAATTTAAAATAGGAAATATAAATAGCTACCAAATATATAAGTACATTGTTTTACTTAATTAGTGATATAAATATATTTTTTTGATATCAAAAAACGAAAAAATATCAAACATAAATAAAAGAGAATATGCTTTGTCAGTTGGAAATGTGATGAACCATTAAACTACTTAATAGGGATAATTATACTGTATAATAAATGAGACTTATTTATTCCAAGATGATTTAACCTGGACGTCTGAACGTTTTTTAATATTTTTATTTAATTGGGTATATTGTTAAGTTTATTGGGTCGAATTTTACAATATTGATAATTGACATTGTGTGTGGGTACAATGTTACTAATTTTGGGCCAAATGGTATGTTATTGGTTTAAGAATTGGATTGTGTATTAAAATTGCCTCATATTTGCAGTTATAAATTCAACGCAATTATAATTAGGCATGTATAATGAAGAAAGTGTAGATGAAGAATATATGTAATTATGAATAGATACATTAATTTTATGTTTTTAAGTTATTCATCGAAATGTGACATATATGAACATATTTTATACTCCCTCCGGATTTATTTAGTTGTCGTTTTAAGGTTATGCACACAGATTAAAATTGTATTAGCTTTTCAATATAAAAACATCATTAATTATCTATTTAAATACAATTCAACCAATAATAAAACAAATTGCATAATAAAAATAATTATAAAAAATAAAAAACTAATAAATTTTGCATTGAAAACTGAAAACGACAACTAATTTAAAACAAACAAAATTCTCTAAAACGATAACTAATAAAAAACAGAGGGAGTAGATTAGATGCAAATATGTATTTATTTATTTCGAAAAGTATCTTTGTTTGGAAATTGTGATAAATCAGTCAAATGTTATTTAATATGTTTTAAATATAAACGACTTTTGGGGAATATGAAACACAGCGAAGAAAAATGAAAAGTCGTTCTCTAAGAATTCTATAAATACACACCATAAGAGAATTTTGATTAACTAACCAAGCAAACAATTACTCACACAAACACAACCCATACTACAATTATTCTTCTGATGTGATCCTCACATAGACGTACAAAAAATATGTTTACATGAAAGAAAAATACACGTTTCCTACATAATATTTCTTGTGCGTCTGTGAAGAATCACATCAGGGTAAGTAGTTTTATTCATTATGTCGCCACAGAGTTATTGTAATTATATTACTTGTGAATGCTCTTTTTCGACAGGAAGTATACTGTTATACCAACTTTTGGATAGAATATTGACAGTGTACTTATTGTAGAGTGAAATACAAGTTATTTTGCTCAGTAGTTAAACAGAAATGTATACCGTTTTCTATAGGTTTTTGCTATTGTAGATTTTTTATTATTCACTGGAAGTTTTAGAAAAAACTATAATTATATAGAAAATTGTTATTTACCTCAAAAGAGATCCAATATTGTGTAAGAAATACATTTTAATTGGGATTTTTTAATTTGAACTATAACGATTTTTCTAATTTATAGGATTGTTAGAATTATTATTTCTCATTTGCAATTATCTCATATAACAGAAAATATCATTTTATATATTATGTATCTCAGTTAAAATTGAAATTTAAGAAGTTGTTTAATTTTATCAAAAGATTTCCAAAATTTGAAATTATGTTACCATATATTACGGTTTAAATCAAAATATAAAGAGGAAAATAAAAAAAATTCAATATTTTTGTATGAGTTAATTTGTGTGAATTGGACGAAGAAGACGTGTGTAAATATTATGTCCATATATCAAAAGCGAAAGTTAAAAAGTCAAACTGGTTGGTTGAAACAGTATTCCCAATAAAACATAGAAAATTGTTGACACTGAATATTTTATAACTATCATATCCTATATAAAATAAGAGTTGCTTCGATTATAAACATACTTCTTAAATTTTCTCTTCCACCTTCAATGCCTGATAAGAGATTAGAAAAAAATGGAGAATAACCAAGAAAAACGTTATGATGAAAACGAATTACTGAAAATTAATCCACCACCATTGAACATGAGATTTGGTGTGGAAAAAACACCATCATCTCCTCCAATTTCTGAATCTGAGATTGAGGAAACTAATATATGGGAAGAAATGAATGACTTTCTCAGCAAATCAACTGCGAATACCATCGAGGTTCCTTCTGAGGTAATTTTAAACTTTAAATTTTTCAGTTTTATTGATGATTTCTGTATTATTGGATGTTTATATCAATATGTAATATCTGCAGCCTGATGAAGAAATATCGACTGATGATCCAAAGGAACGTTGCAAGAAAGGAAAACACGATCTCCATATAGATCTGGAGATAGGTTTGAAATGTATAGAATGCGGCTTCGTTAAGACAGAGATCCGGTACCTAGATACCTCTCCGTGGGTAAGCTGTTAATATTCCATTAATACATTGATTTTTTTAACTAATATGTTTGAATCTAACAACATAATATGTTTTTGACACTTACAGGCACATAAGAATAAACGTGGAAGGAGAAACTTTTGAGTTTAGCTAAAGTTATCTCTGTTTTTTTTTGTACCTTAATTATCTATCTTTATTGGAATTATCTAAGCATGTTGCTACAATAAATTGTATTATATTGATACAAATAAAAAATAATTATTTTCCCAAATCAGTTTCTCATATATGTTTATTGATTCGTAAGATTATAAGCTCATCTGCTACATTGATTATAATCCACAGACATTAAAACATCGATAATTTATATAATATTTTACACTCAACTCTAAATGTTATGAGAAATGCTTAACGTCAGTTGTCAACACTGAAATTAAAACGTCAATCGGAATTAATTTCAATTTACTCTTACACGTAAAGTTGTTAATAGATCAATAGTGAGCATTGAACCAAAAAAAAAAGGATCAATAGTGAGCATTGGATGAAATTGCCTAAGAAGCGTTATAGTTGCATCGTTTGACATAGTTATAAATAAGCAAATTCATAAAGGTAAGTAATAAATGTAATGTCGAAGTCTACTTACATAAATCGTTATGGTACTAAAATTGTCATAATATGAAAAATGGCCATTACTATATTGTAGTAATATACTTTGACAATGTCTTATTAGTATGAAAATGTGTAATATTCGATAGAAGAAAATGTCTATAAAGGAAGTAACCTTTCTAAAATCAAATGGATTCTATATATAGATAGTATATGTTATATCCAAAACTATACATATATACATGTAGAATATATAAACAATAAATACAATGATATTAAATGACATAAGTAAATTGGCAATTAAACATTACTATACATAAATACTAAATAAGTCAATTACAAATATACGAAAGTAGGTTCGAATCCATCCAAGTTTTATAGGAAAATATTACATAATGAGAATGCTTAACAGTTACAGGAAAATGTAAGTACATAATAAGGATTAAAATTAGTGAAAATTCCTTATACTAGCCTTTAAGGTTGATGAAATGACAAACCTAACCTAACATATTGAAGGGCTTACTAGACTAACCTTATAAAGTTGGTCTTATACCATTTTATCCAGATGTTAAATATTATTACGAAAATGCCATTATAATTAATAAAATATGTAATTGAAAAAAACATATTTATATACATACATGTTCAAAAACAGGCCAGCCTCTGCAGCATAATCGGCGATTAAGTTTTAGGCAACTTCCACCCGCTGCGATTTGAATTTAATCGATTCAATAATCATTGTTTTTTTTTTAAAATCACTTTTCTGTATGTTTTTAAGCTTGAAATCGGATGTTTCATTGTAGATCTATCATAAGTGTGTATTATCGATAAAAATATCTAGCAAAAACATCAAAATCGTGAAAAAGGGTGAACAGCGGAGAAAAAAAATTACATGTCGCAGGGAGGAAGAAGAAGCCGGGGGCAAAATTGTCATTTCGACCATATTTAACCTAAAACTGAAAAAAGACACAAATGAGCCCAAGCAGACTCGAACCCGGGTCTTTTGAAGACACTAAAGTAGCAAATACAAATGAGCCGCATTTGATTTTTGGTTTCTCAACTCATATTAAATATATATACTTGTATAAACAAGTAAAAATAGATATAATTAATACCGATTAATATATAATATGTTAATTTTACATATACATATATACATATTTATATTGATACATATATACATATTAATTAAACAAAACCAAAAAAATAAATATACAAATAGGTTTACAAAAAAAAAAACAAAAATGTGAGGTTAAATAAAAAAAGAAAACCCTAATTTTGAGAGGGAGGCGATTCGGCGTCCCAGAAAGTGACGGCCGTGTTTGAGGTGATTTCGAAGACGACGAAAGACTTTCCGGACATAACTTGGTAAGAGTTTTCGTCTCTGGCTTCATTTCTCCTATTCCTCGTCTTGAACAAGGTTTTTTCAGAGGTTTTTTTGGGTTAAATAAGTTGAAATGGGTTTTCGTGTTTGTGAGTGCGAGTGAGTATGTGTCGTGGTGGTGGTGTAGATTACTGTACTGCTGGTTCTGCTTTCAATGGTGGTGTCGCGGCTGACGTCGGAAGCGATTCCGTCAGTTCTTTTTGTTCCTTCTGAAACCGTAACCCTAATCTTATTTTTTGCAGGGAATTTTTGGTTTTGGTGGTTTCCGTCATTCTGAAATGGTTTCTGGTGAGAGCACACGATTTCTGGTGAGTAATCTCTGTTCGTAACGGTTGAGTTCAAAAGTGTGTATGGTAGAGTTTTTATAGAGTTGTTGTAAATGGTAGATTTAATTGGTTTAATGGTAGATATGTTCGTGTTAGTGCTAGATTTGCTTGGAAAATATTAGGCTGGGTAGATTTCTTCTCGGTGAGTAATCTCTTATCTTCATGGTTGAGTTTGAAAATGTGTATGATTGACTTTTTATTGAGTTATTTTATAAGTTATGTAGATTTGTTTATGTTGGTTGGTTTGGTTTGAATGATCGTACTAGTTTTTGGTAGATTTGTATTGAATGCAGTCGATTTCTTTATGTATTTGGTAGATTTGTATTTGGTTTTATGGTAGGTATTCTATATTTGCTTTCGTGTTTGGTAGATTTGTCTATGTCTTTGGTAGATTTGTTTATGTTTTTGGTAGATTTGTAAGATTTGTAAGATTTGTATGTTGTTGTTTATTTTTGGAGATATGGCTTGTGTTCACAGGAAATATTTGGCATGACTCTTAAGCGGCATTCTCTCCGCATCGCACACAACCGTAGTGGACAGATGCTGTTTCGATGGAATGGTGGTGTCGTGGAGGTTGCCAGCGGTGTAGATTTGTTTGAAATGATAGTAGATTTATTATTAAATTGATGGTATATCTATATTTGAATTTGTAAAAATTATAATTAGATTTTAAATGATGATATCTTTGTTTTCAAATTATATTTGTTGCAAAATATTAACCCAAATATTTCATCTTTTTACCATATTTGCTAATAATGTTATTATTCAATTCAATTTATTTTCTTTACCTTCACTATGATGTAGATCCTTAGTGAATGAATTTTAAATGATAATATTTTCGTTTTCAAATTATATTTGTCGTAAAATATTGACCCAGACATTTCACATTTTTACCATATTTGCTAGTAATGTTATTATTCAATTCAATTTATTTCTTTACTTTCACTATGATGTATATCATAACTGAATAAAATTTTAATCAAAACACATGAATAAAATAATTTGACATTGTGATGTTGTAAGAGTTTATGTAAATAGAGTTAAATGTAACAAATATTCAAAAAATAAAAATCAAAGATCATAAGTTAAGAGATGGTTATTACAGATATGACATATATGTTCAAAGTTAATATGAAAAGCGAAGTTATCTTAGAGAAAAGATATATCAAAGAAAAAATCTTCATGTTAGAAATTTTTAACCATTGATTATGGCATCTATATCGTAAAGACCAATAATCATATGTGATCGAATCACAGTTAACCGACATAATCTTAGCAAACTCATGCAAAGAAAACATCAATGGTAACAAAACCAAGTCAAATATAACCATTGAACAAGTCTACCATATGTACGAAACCTGTTTAACATACGACACTCCAAAACAAGTCTACCACACCTCTGGTTTTTTCGTAGATTGCATAATACATTTAGTACAAAAAAGTAATTTCAATCCAAAAAGTCAAATGTCTGCCAAACATTAACAACTAAGTCTACCTCAAGCATGGAAAATAACTCTACCATAGAAACAAGTCTACCATAAGCACCTCATTTGTCTACCAGATCGAGATTATCTTTGTAAATACCAAACTTAATTAATCTACCACATGATTATTATAAAAAGTCTACCATACGTACAATAACTCTACCAGATTACATAAACTCTTACTAAACTAACAAACAAATCTACCAACATTATGTAAGTCTACTTCATGTAACAAATAATCTACCACTTACCGGAAGAAATTTTATTTGAATTTAAATCTACCACAAAACAAACATATCTACCACAAAACAAATAAATCTACCAATATTCTGTAAGTCTACCTCATGTAACAAATAATCTACCACTCACCGGAAAGAATTTTACTTGAATTTAAATCTACCACAAAACAAACATATCTACCACAAAAGCGAAAAATCTACCAACTAGATACAACTCTACCATAAAACAGATATATCTACCGTCACGTATTGACAATTTTTTTCACATAAATCTACCGCCAAAGGACATAAGTCTAACTCAGAAAATAAATCTACTTCATTGTCAATAAATCTACCGAGAAAGTCAAATATACGAGAAAGTCAACGATTTCTTAAACAAGTCTACCAACACGTTTGACAAGTCTACCATTCATAACAACAAATCTACTGAAACATAATAAATCTACATTTCATCGTCAAAACTCTACCAAGATAAGTCTACCAACATTTGTAAACTCTACCAACTCTCGAATAAATCTACCATCGACCTAATAACTCTACCGACAAAATTTTTGTGTTGACCAAAATTTGATAAGTCTACCGTCAAAGCTTGGTAGACTTATCAAATTTTCAGCGCTATAATCTGCCTACGTTGCATTAAAAAAGTAATGGCATTTTCGTAATTAGGTTTTTTTCGACAAAGGCGAAAAAGGTGTTTTGGGTATGCTAGGTTAGTTTTGTAAAAAAAATAAAAGTACGCCAAACAAGTAATATATATATTTTCTAAGGTTAGTGTAGTAATCCTCCCTTAAAATTATGGCCAGCTCGGATCTCCATGGATATCGGTAAAAGGAAGCCGGACCAAAAATAATTTCAAGTTAACAATTTAAAAAAATATTAAAATAAACCATACAATATATTATATATATATTAATACCGATTAGAAAATTTACCAGTCAAGATAATCAGAAACCTCTTTTATGTGAGGATTGAAAAGTATTTCAGAATGGTCTCCAACATTCCTTATGTGATATCTCCCTATATGATTTTAAAATATAAAGAGCACACATGTTAGAAGCCAAAATTATCATATTAACAAAATGGAATTAAATGTTCCCACTCGATTATAAAATTTAATTACTAACCTTCAGAATCATAGGTCAGACGAAACATGCACAAAGTCAAGACTGTTTCATAAGTACCTATGTCTTCCCACTTCTTCCAGAAATCCAGAGCAGTCTTTCCAATGAGTGTTATGTCCATATCAACATAACTAAACCAAAAAATTATATTACCACAACATTAACAAAAATACATATGTACAATATAAGACAAATTAGTGAACTTTACATATATAGATGATAATATAAAACATCTTACTTCATGTCCCTTATCTGAATGTCCAATTTGTGAGAATATCCTAAAATCATTTCGTAGGGATCATCAATGTCAGTACTTAGTTCATCATCAACATAGATGATTACGCCGATCAAGTCTGCAAAGAAAAAATGTCATTACACAATATTTATACTAATTCTTAAATTGAATAAAGGTGAGAAGCCTAACCGATAGAGTACTTAGTAGGGAAATTCCCTCGGATAATGGCATCAAATGGCATAAAAAATCCATTATATGCTTAGATTGACTTGAAAGGTCTTATCTACAACAGTATCGGCGTTCATGTTGATGAAGTGGTAGTTTATAGTATTTCTGAATGATCCGAACGCATTGAAAATGTTGAAGAATTTGACATAATTCTATTCTCCTTCTTTAAACTTTGGACCGAGCGAAGGGATAAGATCCTGATTTATCGATGCCTTAATTTTGTAGCCCTAAATTCGTGAACCAAATAATCATTTAAATTTTTCATGTGTTTAAATGTTCATAACATGCAACAGAATAAAAAATTTCAAAAAGATGAACTTACATTTTCGTCACCGAGGATAAGATGCAATTCCTGGTGTTGATTACGGTAGTTGAAGTGTTCCCAAACTCATAGAACTTTTATAAGAATTATGGAGTCAGTTTTTGTGGGGGAAAGATACTCAAGGGTACAATAGCGAGGCATGTTTGAGGAAAATGATTGTTTTCCTCAACCTTCAGGTTTTTTTTCGTTAAGATGGCGAGACGTTTTTTTACTTGGTCCTTTATATGTAAAGTAAAGCAAGTATAGGGTTTGAAATGTTGTGTCGTTTTGTATAATTACAATAAATTGCAACCTTTGACATTTGTTGCACTACGTGAATTACGAACAAACGAAATTGGTTACATTCAATGCATAGGTATATTTAACTTTTATATTGATTAAATATATATACAAAATATGTAAAGATGGTAGAAAAATGTCATATCTTGTACTGACTACTTCTCTTTAATTAAATCAATTACTTCATTTCATTAATTACAAATAATTAATGAGAGTACAATCCCGGAATTGAGTACTCTATTTTTTTAATACATACACAAATCACGGACCATACAAATTTTGAATATCATAGTTGAAAACAAATAGAGTATGATTCAAAAAAAAAATGCTAACACAATTAAATTGTTTGGATAAGTTATCTCAATCAGAACAATATATAAGTTAAGATTTTCAAGTTTAACACTATAAAAATAAGGAATGGGAAACAATAATCTCTTTTACTGAGAATGGTCTTAATATTCATCATGGGCCGCAGAAAACCAATGGAAAGTTGCAAGCCTGAAATAATATTAGGATTTTCTAGCATCATATATAAAAAAATATATATATATATATATATATAAAAATATTAAACTGTAGGATACAATATCAAAGATGGAATAAACATACCTCAACCTTGCTCTTTTCACTTCTGGGGTAGGAGGATCCTCAAGAATATCAGATATGAATCTTTTCGATTCAACTATCCATTCATCTAAATACATAGACATACTCAGTATATAGGAAAAATATATACATAGACCTTTCACGATTCCTCCAAAGTTCTTCAAATTTCCTTGCCAAGTTATTCAAGCAATACATTTCAAAGATTCTCCACTGTATATTTAAATCATTTATACTTTTATTAATATACTTTAAAATTTGAAAACAATATACACATAAGATATGTTTGAGGATAAGTTGTACAGACCTGAAATCTTGAATTTTAAAACGAATAAGTGGACGTTGCGTGGGTGTGTCCGATGTATCGGACATAGGAACTCCTAACTGAAGTTTCTGAACAAATGTGACAACACCAAAAAGATCAACTGCAAAAATAAAAGACTGCCTTTAAATACATGTTGGACTTCCTTACATAAACGATTTAATATAAAAAAATTGTAAGAAACATACCAAGATATCTGTCTGTATAAATAAATCTATATAAAATATTCATGAATGCACAAAAAGAGTATATTCCTCAGGACGACTTCAGATCGGTTTTCTCAACAATGGTATCCTCGAGGAAATGTATATGATAGTTGTTGGACGAATCACTCTGTCAGTAACTTCAAAATTACCACGAAAAACCCAATCTCCTTCAACCAATGCATACTCAAAATTTTCCATTATATCATATTGAATAGTAGACAGGATGCGATTGCCCTACAAGTTTTATCAAAATAAATAACTAAGAAATACATTCCTAAAACATATATACGGTAAATATTTTTCAAACCAAAACTTACAAATTCATCCGCAAGAACTAACATCCGATTAGGTCGATCGAAGAGAGTATAATCATAATAATCTCTTAGTATCTGTACACAAATACGATATCCGCCGTTTGTCTTCTGAAGATCGGAAACTCTTTCGCAAGGATACATTCTTTGTTTTAATTTTTTGTTAAGATTGAAGATGAAAGAGAATAAGGAAATGAATAGTTTTCTATGTGATGGAGTAAAACGGTTATGGTTTTAATGTCGTCTTAATTGAAACTCTCGTTTAAATTTATGACAGTTGGTTGAACCCAAAATTTTAAATCACAAATTAAAGTTTACAAAAATTGAATTAGGAAAAAAATTGTAGGGCAAAATTCTAGTTCCACAATTAAATAAAAATATGCAACAAAAAAGTTCCACAAATACCGCAAAAAAATTAAATTAGCTTCTTATATGATAGAGTGAGTGAAAGTCCAGACGATGGATTATCAAGTTCGTCAGAACTCGTAAGGATCATCGTCAAAACTCATAAGGGGTATTTATTTAAACTAATCATATATCATACTTCTATTTTTTTGATGCAAATGAATTAAAATGTATAACATGTGACTGACGAACATAGCATGCAAAACCCAAACATATTTTATTAATAATTCAAATTCTAGAAACAATTAATTAACCAGATCCATCAAAATATCCAAATGCTCAAAATACTAAACTAAATATTGGAAAAAAAAAGTTATGCAATAAAAAATTGAATAATAACAAATTCATAAACTCTAGAATATATGGGATCACATCTTCTCATTTTTGCCTCCCTCTTTGCCAACAACTTTACCACCACCACGTCCTCGAGTTCGTCCCTTTGCAACACCTTCATTGGATTCACTTATAAGAAGAGCGTTCACCAAAACACCAGTACTCTTCAGTGTATCCTCATCAAACACGTCATTAGCATATGTCGTTTCCACACTATTCCCACTATTACATGACTTCTTAGACGATGAGGATGAGTCCACTGAATCTTTAGGATCATCATGCTCACGCTTTGATAAAGGAGTTTTGATATTGCCAGAAACATCATCCCAAGACTCTTGGCTATGTGTGTTCATCAGTGATGCCTATAAATAAAATTTTTACAAGATATAGTATTGTCCCATAAATATAAAAAATACATTCACAACTATATGAATTTTACCTGATCGCCAGACATAAGTAAACTCTGATCACCCCCATCTTCAGATTCATTCGCATCATCAATGGTGGTAGTCAAAATCTGATTGCCTTTCCAAACCTTTCCGACCTTGTATGTATTACTACCACCGTAGAGATTTTCTTTCTCAACACAAATTAGAAACTGAAAAGTCTTCCCAACCAAGTTTTGAAATGCATCAGGAACGACATCCGGATCTTGTATCTATGTTGAAAAATAATAAGTATTTGGGAAATGATTTTTTAACATAAAAATAATTGAAATAAAATATGTAAAGTGTATAATACCTCATCGTATGTCCCTTTTAAAATTTCATCAGCAGATTGGTTAACAATATCAGTTGCATTTGAATCGAAAAGAAAACATTTGATCTTGCTCGTGTTGTCCATTACACAAAGATGGAGTTTGTATCTACAATATAATTTAAATGTAAATATGTGATTATATGTTTTTGGCAAACAATTTGTTATTTAGTAATTTATAAAATTTGCTTACCTCACACTGACAGATGAAACTTTGGCATCACATGTTTCACATAAATAAAGCTTCTAAGTTTTATCACAAAATTTATCGTCTTCGCGTTTTAGGATTTTGTAGACCTTTTTCCCACACTTAGTGCAAACCAAGTAAAACCATGACCAATCTGTATCAACCGCGTATACAGTACACATGATTTTACATTTCCCAACCTGAATATTTAACAATATAACAGTCACCATAATTTCATAAACTCTATTGATAAATTAACACAAAAGTTAAAGTTTGAGTTATACCTTTAATTTAGTCGATACCATATATAAGGTTTTATACACTTTAAGTATTTTATGTTATTAGTTTTATATTAAAAATTATTTCCCAAAGACATATCATTTTATCAACATATAATAAAGTTATGACAACTTTGTTATATACCTCCAGATAATCTTGCAGTTCAGCAATAGTCACCATTGGAAACTGATCAAAATTACTCTCATCATCATAAGAAATCCTCTGATATGGCTTGCTACTCAAGAAAGTAATATTTCTGCCATTTGCAGGTAAACTTCATATTGGAAAACAATTATTATTAATAATCACATTGTCAAAATTTGTGTTTGATATATAAATAAATTGTTTACCTATTTTTGAAATCAATGACATCTGGATCGTTAAGATCTATGAGCACCTTAAAGGTTTGAAAAGAACTGGTAATTTGACGTTCACCTATGATAATTTAAACAAATAATCAAAATGCATTGTATTTTATGTTGAAACACCAATTTTGTAATTAAATATTTTTACCTCTAACCACATTGATTTTTCCAAAACGGATTACAATGATGACCCCACGTTCGCTAGCATTCTGACAAGCCGAATAGACTTGCTCGCCAAATTTACCCCAAAGTGTGCATGGTAAGCGCTTCTGTCTATATATAATACGGTTCAATTAGATTAGAGTAAATATTTAATAGAATAAAAAATAACGTAAACGTAGTAAAAAAATAACGTTAACCATATATACTCATTTCACATTATACAAGTCGAACTCAAGCTTGCTTGTGTCCTTGTTCATGACAGGGATTGTTTCAAGTTCACGTACACTTTCAACTCGTCCAATAACATCTGGTATTTTGAAAAATGACGTCAAGTGAATACGTATATAATGTAATAAACTAACTATATAGATAAATGGAAACTCACCGTTCAAAAAACTTGTACTTGTGGAATCGTTCAAGATTGTATCATAATCTAAGAACTAAAAAAATTGACTGTCAGATCGATTTGCACTTTTGGTGACAACGGTGGATGAAATGAAGGACATCTTGAATTGATGCTTTGTGGCCCGGTATTGACCGGACGCCTGGTTCAACAAAAAGTTCTCGATGAACTTCCATTCACCGACAACCATCAACCGCTCAAAACGATGCAAAAGGTTTTTCTTGACTGTGGCGTGGATTTTGGTATCCTGAAAATAAGAAATGTTTATAAGTAAACCATTAATAGTTAGTAGTACAAGAATGTAATTACACATTGACTTGATCATACCATTTCATCTGCGAGAATTATTTCGAGAGACTCTCCACTCTTAGTCTGGTATTGCTCACCTTCACTTGCACCTTCCACCCAGTCTTGAATGGCTTTAAGTCAGCCAAAGGGGTTAACCTCATGTTGGAAGCCAATGCAAAGAATTGAATTGAAGTAAAAGTTGAGAAAGTTGTAGTTGATGTAGAGTAAAATGGAATACAGTAGTGTCGTATTTATAGTGAAACAGTATAGGGTTTTCGCAATACCGTTGAGCTGTATGTAATCTGGCGGCCAAGTATATTTTTCTCAATTCAAATTGAACACATTATTGATTGGAAATAGCGAATCCTACATTTTTTGTAAAGTAGTTGTTACTGAGTACCTATACGGTGATCCGAAATAAATGGGATAGTATTCAATAACAAACTAATAGAATATTCTAATAGATTAAGATTTAGCAATAGCTCAAAATAAAATTTCTGGATGTTCTACAATGCCGTTAAGAGAAAGATACATTGACAGCTAAGTATATAAGTTCAAATTTAAATGAATACAATATTTTGGCAAATAACTAAATACGTCATTTTTGGAAGTTGTTATTATTGTGTTAATAATCGGGTATGCGAGAAAAAAGGTTTGAAGATTTGTATATTTTCTTTTATATTTTGAATTCAAGAATATCTCATGCGTAAAATGTTCTTAATATGTAAATATATTTATTGCGATATCTATTTCATTTATCCCGACTATTAAGAGCTAAATATTTTAAAGGGATTACATCATGAAAAATAATAAATTGCCTAAAATAAGAAACAGATCAATATTAAAGGATTCATGTCCTTTTAAACGGGTCAAAATAAAGGATGCGGATCCTCTTTGGTTTCAGTTTTTTTTTTATTCGTGGAATACATTTTTTACAATGGCATTTCATGTTAGAAAAAAGAACGAAGATCTCACTCATCCTAAATACAAAAACTAGTCGAAAGGTCTTTTGGAAATAGAAAGTATTTAATACTAGAGGAGACCCACCATTTTCCCAAAAGTCATTTACTCTCCAAAGTCAAAACGATCAATATTGGATGACTCTACATGACTCGGTGAAAATAAAGCGACATGAAAAAAGGACACACCATTTTACTAAGTTTAATCTTACTAATCGGTAAAACGTGAAAATCCAGCAAAAAATTATGATTCTCCCCTCATACAATGGTAAAAAGGAGGAAATGATCTATTTATTATAGAGCTCTCACCTTATACTATGATATAAGGGAGTAGAAGCGAACCAGCTCGACCCATGTTCGTCACCTTAAACTATAGTAAATGTGAGTAGAACGGCTAAACGTATTTTAGATTCTCACCTCATACTACGATAAAAGAAAAGAATAACCGCTAAGAACTATTTCACGTTCTCACCTCATGCACAACAAGGGAATAGAATAAAGGTAAGCATTTCCAAATTCTCACTTCATGCTACGACAATACGGAGAAGAATTTTCTTCTAAACAATCACATTTCAGAGTAAAAGAAATACTTCTGATTATAAAAGAAATATTTACATCATTTCAAAGGTTCAAACCTGGTCCCATCCAGAAATGCCCTAAGTCTGGGATAGTTTTATCAACTAGGGAGGCCTCGTAAGCTAGATCAATGGCGGATGTCCAAAAGCAACAAAGAATTAGCCTCAGCCTGGCTGAACAGCTGCACCTTTGAGCAAGCATCTTTGAGGCAATGAATGATGACTTAAGCCTGAACCAGGGTCAGATTAAACAAGCTAGCAAAAGAAGAAGCTCTCCCAGTCTGAAATGAAGAATACCTCACTTCCTCAAGTTCTTGGAGTGAATTCGGTTCTTCTCCTTTAACACCTCATCCAACTTGGATAATCTTCTCAAAGCTGCAGAAAGCCTATCCTTCAAGGACAACTCAGACTCCGCTGACAACCTTTCTCAGAGACCTGCTCTGACGAACCTGGTTGGACTAATTCAACGTCCACCTGGTAAGTTGGGTTACTGTTAGAGAAGTTGAGTTCATGACTCCTGGAAGAAGAGGCAATCTCAGGAAGCATTTGTTGCGAAGGTTGAATCATAACATCCCCAGCAGCATTGAAGATTCTACTTCACATGAAGATTAATATCACTTTCTTGTTCAATAATCGCATATCCATCCACAGATTGACGAGAGAGGAGAAATATCACAAAGAATGTCCCGAAGAAGTTTAACCCCATAGACAAGAGTCATGACAAATGTATCTTCAGTCCAAATCAAGACAGGTAAACTCCATTTACGACATATACGTGAAGCGATATCCTCATTTTAACTCTCGCCCTTAGGATTCATAATTTGGGAACCCAAGGATGAAAAAATAAGGATTTTTACAATTCTCTTCCTCGATATTTCTCAAAAGAACAGCAGAGCCCGAAGTAGAGTTTATATCTGGAATAAGAAACATAGAAGGGTAAAGGTTTCTCCATTCAGACACAAAAGGAAGCCATCAGGACCTCGCTTGGAAATAGACCTCAACGGTGCATGGGGTAAATCCTTGCCAGAAAAAAATCTGAAAAATAAACAGTGAGTTCAAACCAGTACAGATGACAGAGTCAGGCGTAAGCAAAAACAACATGTAAGAAGGAACACCTTTGGGGAAATCCGTATTAACCAAATGTTGTTGTTCTTTGATGGAAACCACAGTGCTTACCGGACTGGGATCATTCCATCTCGAAGCCCCATATTGTTATTTCTCAAAAAGAGTAAGAAATCAAGGATAATCAACAAGACTCGTAGTGGACACTGAAAGACGAGAAGTAAAGAAATTGTGAGTAACAAAAGTGGAACATTATAAGTGAAAGAATAGCGGTGCAAAGAAAAATCTGTTTCTCTCTCCCAACATCGACGAAAAAGGTGAGAATCGCACTGATCACTTGCCACATGATGAAGATCAAGCCGTGGCAGCCTGCAAAGTCTACAAGAATGTGCCACGGTCTGGTGCCACGTGATAAACGAAGAGTTTATTGACTTTCAGGGTATCAATCCCTTTATCTGTTGCAGCATAAAGAATTATCAATCCAGCTTGTGGGTCTAGTTCACTAGTTTATGTGATTTGTATCTTAATTCAAGCAAGACCAAGTGGGTTTTGGTTTCAAGAGACACTAAGCAATTCTAAACAAGATTAAACAAGTGATTAAAGACAAACTAAAGCAAGCAAAACAGATGATGATGATGAATGCAAGATGATGAAACGAAGGTCCTAGACAGGATAGTTGATCAGGGTGCATCAATGTTAAACTAGAGAGCTAATGACAAACAACCAAACAATTCCAATCAACTTAGAACCTCTAAACAAAACTAATCCTTTCCCAAGGTATTAAACACATTCCTAATCATCATTCAAACCTAATTCCCATTAGTGTAATAATGATCAAGAAGCATTAAGATTCAGCTCTAATATGTCATTTATACATTAAACAATCATTCCCATGATGAACAAAGCATAAACCTCTAATTAGCTGGTTCAGGCATTTCATCAAACACCTTTTGGGTGGTGAAATGCCTATGATCTAGATCAAAGTGATTATCAGAGATCTAGCTTTAAGAACAGCTAATTAGAGAAAGGAAAATGCATGATCTAACTCCTAAACTCCCTAATCCAACATCTTTGCATCATAATCTACCTATCTAGAACCTTATGAAAAAACTACTCACTAATCATAATCAACATACTTAATCCTTTGCAAGATGTGTTGTTGATCATGATTAGAAGCTTTAGATAATGAGATAAGATGATAAGATTGCAAGAAAATAGCTTTAAATCTGATTACTCAAAGATATCTCTTAACAAAATCTGGGTTTAAAACAAAAAAGGCAAAGAAACTAAAAAGAGAATGAAAGATGTCTAGGATTTTTACCCAAAAAAGTATTTATAGCCAAGGGTTTCAGACCAGGTCAGCCAAGGAAAAACTGGGTAATGACCCGGTTCAGCTGGGTCTTGTGGCCAGTGTGCGATATGGTCATGTCGTTGCCTCACCCGCACTCCCATCTCGCTGCCATTTGCGAACATGTGTGCTAGATGGTTTCACTTTCTTCCTCACTCGCACTCCCAAGTCGCAGGGCCTTCTGGACTTAGCATAATTTGAGCTTTGGAAGTCTTTACCCTGCTCTGAGTCTTCTTACCCGCATCACTCAAGTTACAGCTTGCTCCCAGAGTGTAAACATTCACTGCTGCGAGTTGAACAAGTCGCACAGCCATGTCGCAATTTTTCTCATTTTCTCAGACCAACATTTATTTGAACTGGCATAACTCATGGAATATTAATCCAAATGACTCGGGAAAAACTCCAGAGGGAAAGGCAGCTCAATTTTCTACAACTTTTATGAAAAGCTTGGGTTCATCCGGGGTGAGAAAGGCCTTCCAGTAAACGGATCTTTACACCGACTCAGGAGGTTTCGGTTTATTGCTGCGAGACATGTCTGTCCTCCGTTTGTGATGTCTTTGAGCTCGGTGATCCAAATGACTTGAATCTAATCGTTCTTGAAAGATGACTCATTTATATCAAATCTTGATGAAGGCCCTGTAAAGTGAATCGGAAGGAAAGGGCTTCGTCCTGAGTGATCTTTGAGGCACACCGGATCGGTCCGTAATAGATGTGAGATAGGTTCATCTTCTTTTAGCCATATCTTTTAGCTCAATGCTCGGAATCAATTTATTTCAACTGTTCTGGAACCGTGACTCAATCTTCTAGAACTTTGCAGAAGACACTGGAGACTGAATCGGACGGGAAGACTTTTCGGTAACATGATCTTTGAAGCGTAGTGTCGCCTGGGAGTTTTGGCCGAGGTTCATGCACGCGGTATGTGACTTTTGGCCGAGAGGAGCTTCCTGCGGTACATGTTTTAGCCGAGAAAAGCTTCCTGCGGTATAGGTTTTCGCTGATAGACTCCAAAGTGCTATTTTCACCATTTTTTGGCTTTCTTTCACCATTTCTTCACCTGGCTCCATCTTTTCCACCCCAAGTGACCTTCAAATCACCTAATTGACACTCCAAACATGCAAGACTCACTTGGACCTAATACAATATCCTAAAACTATAAAACAAAGATAAAACAAAATGAATCTATCTAAATGCATGCATGAGACTCTATTATTGGACCAAAAATGCATCCTAAATAGGCAAATATATGAATATATCAACTCTCCCACACTTATCATTTGCTTGTCCTCAAGCAAACTAGAAAAAATGAGAGAGAGAGGTTGGATGTTTGGGAGTTCACATTTATTTAAGAGAGAGATTTGATCATCAAAAGAGTTTAAGCTCATGATCCTAGTTGCTAAATCTGAAGTGCAATGCAAACAAGATTACTCATAAAACATTAGTCATGCTCATCACAAAGTAAATCAAGCCAAAGCACCAGCCTTCACAAACATTCCTAGTTCCAATTCATTTGTCTAGGGACTGGCTTTTGAGAAAGTGATCTCAAACAAGTAACTGGTACTCCAAGCAAGGGATCTCTCAATGAAAAAGCAGAGTTTAGTAAAATGCTAAGGGTGAAAAGCAATGAATGCATATAGAGATATAACTAAATCTACTCAACACCCCAAATGCTTTCACTTCCTAATCTAAACCCATAAAGTCTTTCTCTCTAAACTCCCTTTTTCCAAAGGCGTTTTGCCTTGATGTTCTCCAGCCCTCATTCATTCCTTTCAATTTTTCTAGGGTAATGCTCTTTTTCTTTTCAACACTTGGTGATTTTCTTTTTCATAAAACACTTAGCTCTCTTTTTTTTTTAGTCTCTCTCTTTTGATCAATTTCTTTCTTGAGTCTACTTGTCATCTTAGAGCTTTTCTTTCTCACTCACCACTTTCTTTTGCAGAACTCATTCCCCTATTCCATTCCCATTTCTTTCCACTCTTTCACATTCTCAAGATGCAAAAGGGAAAATAAGAACATTGAAAACATGATTAGTAAACAAAAAACCCCTCCCCTACACTTAAATAACACAGTCCCTTTTGTTATAAAAGCATGAGGAAGAGGAAAAATCAAACATGATATGCAAAGATAAAGAAAAATGCTAAATGCTCATTTACAAGTGTTTGGAGTGATACCTAATTTGTTTTTTATATAAAGAGGAGTGAGTATCTGCATCAGATGAGGCTAGACATCACTGGAGATGGATTTGGATTGGCTTGCACTCCTTGCTGCGACATGGTTGAAAGAATATCGACCCGCAATGCTTATGTCGCACATAAACCTTGGCCTTCTTCTGTTGCTGCGACATGGGCTCACAGGGTTCCGACCCGCACAGCCATCTCGGTGCCATTTGCAAGTTTTGGTGCAAGATGGAACTTGGTTTTTCTTGTCTCGCACACCCATCTTGCACACTCCAGCCTTATGAAAGCCTTGCCCTCTTCTAAATGCTGCGACACAGCTTGATCCATCTCCAACCCGCAGCTCCATCTCGGTACCAAATGAGAACTATTGTGCGACATGGCCTTTGGTTTTCTGACTCGCACAGCCATGTAGCAGCCATTTGCGAACACTTGTGTGACTTGGATCTCTCCTTGGCCATCCCACACGGCCATGTCGCGCAACAGCCTCCTCACATAGTTCTGTGCCTTAAGCTCATCTCTCAGCTACTTTCTCACCCCTTTTCATCCTGCTCTTGAGCCAAAAAACTTTAAGACTCCTTAATGTTGAAACTTGCGGATTAAGAGAGATTTATAGAGAGTTTAAGAGAAGAGAAAGAATATGAAAGAGAAAGTGTATTCTCATTAATTCATTGAGTCGGCTACAATGTGAATATATAGGCAGACAAATAGGTTAAAAGAAACCTATTCCTGGGCATACAACATAAGAGAAACACGTGAATAATGAGACAAGGTTTGTCTCGAATCAAGCTCGATAGTGACAGGTCCTAACGGTCTTCTTTGACTGATCCGAGACTGAGTGTGGGGATCATTGTACGGACAGATCCTTTCCTTTCACAGATTTCTCTTATTTCTTCTTGGGCTTCTCTTTACCATAAGTCTTGGGTCGACCTTATACACACCATTGTAGACTTATCTCAATACTCCCCCTCAAGCTTAACCGCAGAATGCGAATGTTAAGCTTGGAGACTCATGGAACACTAAAAACCTTAGCATATAAAACCACATGGGATAAAACTATGCTAAGAGAAAAAGAGTATAATGCCCATGAGTTAGAGCAGATCAAGCGTGAGAGATGTCTACAAGTCCAAGTTTGCTGAATATGCGATCACACACTTTAAGACTTGTAGCTTTGGTGAAGATGTCAGGTAGTTGGTCTTCACTCTGAGTGTAGCAAGGTAGAATGGTTCCATCTTCTATCTTCTGTCTGACCTTGTGACAGTCTACCTCAATGTGCTTGGTTCTTTCATGAAATATTGAGTTATTGGCGATGTTTATAGCAGCTTAATTGTCACAATGGAATGTCATGGGGCTTGAGGACTCAATGTTGAAGTCTTTAAGAAGTGCTTTGAGCCAAGTGAGCTCATTTGAAAGCTTCTTCATAGCTCGGTATTCAGACTCAGCACTGCGACACCACCTTTTGCTTCTTTGTTTTCCAAGTTACTAAGTTGCCACCAATGAATGTGCAGTATCCTGTTGTAGACCTCCGATCAATGCGGTCTCCAGCCCAATCAGCATCACAATACCCACTATCTCGGTGCTGTCATTTTGTTCCCATCCAAATGCCTTGTCCTGATGAGCCTTTGAGATATCTCAAGATGCGTTCCACTAGGCTCCAATGGTAAACCGTGGGGTTTTACATGTGCTGGCTCACCTGGTTCACAGCAAAGCACAGATCAGGCCTAGTAAGTGTCAAATAGATCAACTTACGTACGAGCCGACGGTATAAGGGAATATCTTTGAAAATCTCATCTGATTACTTCCCCTTTCGATTGACCTGATAACATTCTTCAAGTGGAGTCTTTACAGGCTTAGCCTCAAGAAATCCTGTTTCACTCAAAAGATCCAATATGTATTTTCTTTGAGACAAGAAAAGACCATACTCTGATAGGCACACCTCAATACCAAGAAAGTCCTTAAATTCTCCAAGATCTTTTATGTCAAAAACAGACTTTAGAAAAACTTTAGTCGATTCAATACTTTCCTTGTTGTCTCCAGAGATGATTAGGTCATCTACATAGATGAGAACAACAACTATACCTTTGGGACCTTTAAGGTGAATAAGGTATGGTCTGATTCAGATTTTTTGAAGCCATGGTCTCGGAGGGTGAAGCTGAGCTTGTGGTACCATGCCCGAGGTGATTGTTTGAGGCCATAGATGGCTTTGCGAAGTCTCAAGACTTTGCATGGTGCAATGGTATCTTCAAGGCCAGGTGGAGGTCGCATATAAACTTCTTCTTCAAATTCTCCTTGAAGAAAAGCATTCTTGACATCCATCTGCCACAAATCCCAAGACAGGTTAGTAGCTAATGAAAGGACTACTCTTACCGTCTTGAGGTTGGCCACGGGTGCAAATGTATCAGTGTAATCGGCTACCAAGCGAGCTTTGTGTCTCTCAATGTCACCATTGCCCTTGTATTTGATTGTAAAAAACCATTTGGAGCTCATGGCTTTCTTGCCCTTTGGTAAATCGGCTTCATCCCATGTATGGTTCCTCTCCATAGCCTCCTTTTCATCTTGAATGGCATTAGTCCAGACCTCTTTGTCCTTGGCTTCCTCATAACTCTGAGGGATCTCATGAAGCTCCACTTTTCCAAGGAAAGTTCTACGTTCAATTGGTAGAAGGTCAATCGAACAAGGAACTTGAGCTGGATGAGCGACGACTTTGTTGTTTTAGTAGACCCTTGTGTTTACCCAATTTGAGGGGTACTTAATGAGTCTTGTACTTCTTCTTAGTGGTGGAACAGTTATCTCCGGCTCCATTACATCTCCAGCATCAGAAACCGGTTCAGTATCCTCCAAGGAGTCATCGTCTTGTTGTAAAGTTGGCGTTGAATCTTGTTCTTGCTCAGGTTCCACTTCGACAGGATCAGACACATCAATAGAGTCTGTGGGGGTCTCTGATGCTTGTCCATTGGGGGCCGAGGCTTGAAAAGGTCTAGAGGGTTCTTGAGATCGTCTTAAGGGAACATCATTTCCGAGATGATCAAGAAGAAACCTCAAACTTGTAGCACGGTCACCCGGTGAGTTGAAGAGGTATTTGAGGTTTTGCCAGTCTTTAACTGTGTATTAGCCCTGCTTTTCCAAGAATTTAACATCCCAAGACACATAAGTTCTATTGTTGGAGGGATGAAAGCACTTATATCCCTTTTGCGTTGTGGAATAACCCAAAAATATGCATCTTGTGTTCTTTGCTTCAAGTTTGTTCCTCTGATCTCCTGGTACAAACACAAAGTAAACACATCCAAACACTCTTAAGTGATCAATAGACGGTTTAGAGTTATTGAGTACCTCAAACGGAGAAGAGTCTTGTAAGACTCTTGTTGGGATCCGATTAATGAGATAGCAGGCCGCCATGACTGCATCTCCCCAAAATCTTTTGGGCACATTAGTGTGAAACATCGACCGAGATTTTTAGCGGTGTTCATGTTTTTCAAAGATTTCAAGATTTTTGAGGTATTTCGTTATCACACTCAATCAATTAATTTGACATAAAATTTTTATTTGGTAATTCTTTTGTGATTTTTCAGTCAAATATTTTTCCACTTCTTTTAATTCATTAGTAAATTATTTTAAAATTTTGTAGAGTTTTTAAAAACAAATAATATTTTTCCACGATGTTACAAGAGTATATATTATTCAGGGAAATCATTTTTTATTAGGGTTTTACTTTTTTCTTGTTTGTAAAAATTGTCACTGGTTATGTTTTATAAATATTTTTGTAGTTTTAATTTTAAAATACAAATTTTTATTCTATTAGATGTTAGACTTAATAAATATTGTTTGTGCTTACACATAATTGGCGAAGTTTATGTACACGAAACTGAATCGCTCAAATTATACAAGCTTACACTATCAAATTATACAAACTTAATTTTTATGGACTTTTTTATAAACTATTCTTTAATGATAATGGCTCGGTTTTATGCTAAGATAGTAGATGTTTTTTTTTTTAATACCAAATTTACAATTATAGAATTCAATATGATAATTTTATCCTTAAAAGTTTTTGTATCTGATATATTCATAAATTGCATCATTTAGTGTACATATTTGAGTCCAAATCATGTCTCATTTGCATACATTTTAGGTCTTTAGACATTGTTTTAGGACTTAGGAGATTGCATTAGGTCCAAGAGAGTTTTTCATGGTTTGGAGTATTAAACAAGTGCTTATGGGGCCTATTTGGAGTGGAGAATGTGAACCAGATGAAGAAATGGAGTTGAAATGATCAAAAATGGTGAAAAAGGACATTATGGAGCTTCTCAACAAAAAGGCTGTACTGCTGGTCGGAGATTCTCGGCTAAAATCCATACCGCGGGTAGGATTCTCGGCCAAAACACGTACTGGTCGCTTAAGCTTCTCGGCCAAAATTCTCGGGTGCAGATACATCTCAGAAATCCCATTACCGAAAGATCTTGCCGGCTGATTTAGCTTCCGCGGTCTTCATAAAAGATCAAGATAATTGAGTCTAGATTCCAGAAAAGTTAGAATCAAGGAATTGTGAGCAAGGATCTGAAAGATATGGCCACCGGAAGACAGACCTGCCTCGCATCTATTCCGGAGCAATCTGATACGTCTGAAAGATTGCCTGTCCGGGGAGTCTTAACGTCCGATTCAGCTTACAGGGTCTTCATAAAAGTTGAAGACGATTGAGCTGTGGTAATTTCATGACCAAGGAGATCAATGATGCCATGACCCTTGTGGAGAATGTAGCTTAGAGTGATGAGCTTTCTGGATCAGACTTTGACAGGAATTCAAGAGGTGTTGTGTGTACTGAAGAGGAAAGGACAAGGAAAGACATCTGGTCTCTCAATGAGAAGCTAGATAAACTTCTCCTAGCTTCTCATAAGTCAGTTAACTTGGTTATAGATGTGAATCATGTGTTTCAAGACACATTTCAAGGGGAAGACATCACAGCTGAGGTAAACTTTGTAGGTTGACAACAAGGTTACCAAAAAGGCTTTACCTACTTCAAGAATCACCCCAACCAGAACTTTCACTCTCACATCAATAACCAACAAGGTTTTGTCCCTCCCCAACAGCAAAGCCTCCAACAGAACTCAGGGAATAAGGATCAAGAAGTACATAACCTGCTCCAGAAAATCCTCCAAGGTCAAGCAAGTGGTGCCATGGACTTCAACAAGAAAATGGCTGAGATTAACAACAAGGTGGATTGCACTTATTCTGATCTTCTAACTCAGCTTTAAACCTTGTCTTCCAAAGTCAAGACTCTAGAGATCAACACAGGCCACTGCAGTTCTCAAGCTCAAAGATCTTTACCAGGGACATCAGTCGCACATCAAACAGAATACTGCAGTGCAATCCTCTCAAATGATGAGAATCATGCTGCTGTCCAAGAAATAGAGAACCTTCTCCATGGCAATGTCTCAAGTGCAAAACGCCTAACAAAAGATGATGAGGACGCCATTATAGAGGAGTTTGACTTCCTGTTCTGTGATCTAAATGAGGACATTGAGAAAGAAGGTGAGGAGGCAGCTTGTTTTGATATGAAAAAGAATGATTCTGATATTGCTGAAAGAAAAGATCAGAGAATGGTTCAAGGAAGGACATCTGATGGAATCTATAGCACTGGTTCAACAAGGGTGAAACCCAAAACTATTCCAAAGCTAGGTAATCTAGGAAAGTTCTCCATCTCATGCTCTCTTGGAAATTTGAAAGTGGACAATGCTTTGTGTGATTCTGGATCAAGCATCAGTGTAATGTCTTTAGACATGGTGGAGAGACTAAGGATCAAAACTCTAAAGCATCACCCCATCTTAATTACCTTTGGAGATTCATCCTCAAAGAAGCCATGTGGAATCCTTGAAGATTACCCACTAAAGATTGGTGAATGCATAGTTCCAACTGATTTTGTGGTAATGAATATGAAGAATTGCTTGGAACTCCTTTTCTGAATACCACTGGAGCTAAGATGGACTTTGATACTCAAAGAGTGGTGCTTACTAAGGTAGATGTTGAAGTATCTTATCCTCTTAAGCCTCCTCTTGCTGGATTTTGTGGAGTTATATCTGATGATTCTGATGAGTTGAAACACTATAAGATGAAGTATGTGGGGAGTATTGGAACTATAGAAGAAGCTCAAACCCCTTGCATCTGTTAAGAAGAAGAAAGAATCCTTAATAAGACCTGATCTTGAGTTTGAAGGGGATTTCTTTAGTGATGATGAAACTTGTATGGAATCTCTATCTCCTACACCAAGTGATAAAGAGATTAGTGACAACAAAGGCAACAGTTCAAGCTCCCAAGATAAGAGCTTAACAAGCACCAAACCATTCACTCTTGGGTCTTCTTTTCAAGTCTTAACTCTCACCCCTTGGAAGTTTGATGGTAGAGCTGTGGAATACAAGGTTAAAGGCAATGGAAGATCAAGACCATTTGCCAAAGTCAGAGCTGTCCTCACACCAGAGTTCAAGGAGAAGGGATCTGATGGACAAGACAAGGAGCATCAAAAATCCTCCTCTCCCCCATTGAGAAAAGAGTATGCAAAGTCAAATTTAGTGACATTAAACAAAGTGCTCTTGGGAGACACCCCAAGCTTATCCTTGTATATACTTCTTTTTAATTTTTTTTCTTCTTTCTTTTTATATTTTAGGATGTTTTGATGGGTTTTTTTAGTTGTTTTCAGGTCCCAAGTGACTTATAGAAGCTGTGGTCCAAGGATAAAGTGAAAAGGAGTCTAAGAACAAGCTGAGGAAGGACTTAAGGCATGAAAACTGGTGAGGCGTCTGGTGTGCTACATGGGTGTGTGACTAGGACAAGGCCAGGTCCCATCTAGCACACCTGTTTGCAAATCACACCTACATGGGTGTGCGAGTCAGTTCTCCCCTGATCCAAGTAGCACACATGCTCGCAAATCAGACCTACATGGGTGTGCGGGTTGGTGTCTTCTAGGGCCATGTAGCAGCAACAAAGAAGGCCAGAACTTTCAAGAAGCTTTATGTGCGACTTGGGTGTGCGAGATAGGAAGTAGAGCAGCCCATGTCGCACAACTGAAGAAAACCAATCTTTATGTGCGACATGGGTGTGCGAGTCTGTCCAAGACAAGTCCATGTCGCACAAGGGAGTACAGGCCAAGCCAAACCCATCTCCAATGATGTCTAGCCTCACCTGGTGCAGCTACTCACTCCACCTCTGCATAAGAACCACACCAGGTATTACTCCAAACACTTGTAAATGAGCATTCAGCATTTTTAATTTGTCATTTGTATTTTGAATTTGATTTTCCCTCTTTCTCATGCTTTTATAACACAGGGAACTGTGTTATTTAAGTATGGGGGAGGGGTTTTGTGTTTACTAATCATGTTTTCTCTTGTTATTATTTTGATTTGAATCTTGAGTCTGCATCCAAGTGCATATAAAAACCATAAAAATTGAAAAATTTGAAAAATTTTCACAAAAATGTTCATTTAGTTGCATTCACATTTTTAGGATTGAGTCTAGTTGCATAATCATGTAGGTTGCATCATTTTCATGGGAGTAATGATAGGTTTCTTTGAGAGAGAATCATCTTAAGAACTTGATTTATGGCCCTAGTTATTAATTCTCTATTGCTTGCAAAACTGGTGTGAAATCAAGGGTGAACCATGCATGGAACTGATGTCTCAATGCTTCTGTGTTAAGTTGGATCAAGTTGTGATTAACTCGAGCCTTGCTTAAGTAAAAACCATAATTTGACAATCCAATTATCATGTTTGTGCATATCATTGTGAACTCATGGGTACCACAAAATATTTGAGCTCTCTTATCCCTTTTTGCCACTCTTTGCTAGCTCAAATAGCTGTTCTCTCATCTTAAGACAGTTCCCTTGCCTTTAACCAAACCTTCCTTGAAGCCTGAAACACTCTAGTGAGAGATGTGAGGTCTTTTTCTGAATAAACTTGACAGAAAGTGTTGGGTTTAGGGCGACAAGAGTAGAGTTTCATGTAGATCTAGCTCTGCATCATGAGTCTAGAGTAGGCTAGGAAGAGATCTTAGGAAACACTGAGTGGAAAAGAGAGAGTTTGAGATGAGAACCAGGGGATGGAAAAGAAAAGAATCGGTTTGGGGTCTGTTGTTTAAAGAAAGAAAGATCTTATGTTTTGAAAAGTAAAGTCTAGCCTCTAAGTGAAAAGAAAAGAAAAGAAGCCAAAAAGGCTCAAGTGTTTAAAGTGAAAAGAAAAGAGGCTGGACAATGCTATGTGAGAAAGAGCTAAGTGAAAAGAATGAAAATGAAGTGGGAAGTGGGTTGATAAGGCAATGATGCCTTGAGAGAAAGGTAGCTTAGGTGTGTTCTTCATGGGTTTAAAGTTAAGGTGAAAGACCAACTTGGGGCATTGGGTAGATGAGAATCTACTATTGTATGCATCAGTTGCCTTTTTACCCTTAACCTTCTGTTAAAGTTTATTCCTTCTTGAGTGATCCCTTGAGCTGCATTGAACCCACAAGCATTGGAATGAGATCATTTTAATCTCATAACCCTGTCCCAAACTGAATGAGTTCATATGATTTGCATGAGCATGATCCACATGATACTTAAATGAATGTCAAAGGGCTGGAGTTAGGAATTCTTGTGAAGGTTGACACTTGAGTTTGGTTCACTTGGTGATGAACATGGCTAGTTTTTATGAGTACACCAGTTTGTATTGCAATTTAGAATTAGTAACTAGGACCATGAGTTAGTAATTTGCATTACTCTCTCTCTCTCTCTCTCTTTAAGAAATGTGAACTCCCAAGCATTCAACCTCTCTCTCTCTCTCATTTGCTCTTTTTGCTTGAGGAAAAGCAAAGGATAAGTGTAGGGGAGTTGATATATTCATAAATTACATCATTTAGTGTACATATTTGAGTCCAAATCATGTCTCATTTGCATACTTTTTAGGTCTTTAGACATTGTTTTATGACTTAGGAGATTGCATTAGGTCCAAGAGAGTTTTTCATGGTTTAGAGTGTTAAACAAGTGCTTATGGGGCCTATTTGGAGTGGAGAATGTGAACCAGATGAAGAAATGGAGTTGAAATGATCAAAAATGGTGAAAAAGGGCATTATGGAGCTTCTCGGCAAAAAAGATGTACTGCTGGTCGTAGATTCTCGGATAAAATCCATACCGCGGGTAGGATTCTCGGCCAAAAAACGTACTAGTCGCTTAAGCTTCTCGGCCAAAACTCTCGGATGCAGATACATCTCAGAAATCCCGTTACCAGAAGATCTTGCCGGCCGATTTAGCTTCTGGGGTCTTCAGAAAAGATTAAGATAATTGAGTCTAGATTCCAGAAAAGTTGGAATCAAGAAATTGGGAGCAAGGATCTGAAAGATATGGCCACCGTAAGACAGACCTGCCTCGCATCCATTCCGGAGCAATCCGTTACGTCTAAAAGATTGCCTGTCCGGGGAGTCTTAACGTCCGATTCAGCTTACAGGATCTTCATAAAAGTTGGAGACGGTTGAGCTGAGAGTTCCGGAACAGTTGAAATCAGAGGATTTGGAATCATGAGCTGAGAGTTAGACGATGCAGTTTCAAGATTGCGTGAGACGATGCCTTTCCAGTAAGATTCAGTTTCCGGGGCCTTCATCAAGATTCAAGGTCTTTGCGTGCTATTTCCAGAACATCTGAGATCATCCAGTTTGGAGCTATGTGCTGAAAGATACTGTCTCCGGAGTAAACACTGGTCCAAGAGCCTCTTTTTGATCGTTTCAATGCACTTCAGAGATGAGCCGTCCTGGGAACCTTCTACTTCCCAAGCGCTAAAGGTTTCTTCACCAAAGTTTGAGATATTTGAGTGCTATTTCCACTACAGTTAGAATCAAGCAATTTGAACCAGTATTTCAGGAGTTATACTGCCTCAAACGTGGAGTGGTCCAAGATGATAAAAAATGCTGCGACTCGGGTGTGCGATTTGGTAAACTCGCACCCATGAATGTTCATACTCTGGGAGAAAGCTGCGATTCTATAGATGCGTGTAAGGAGACTCTGAGTAAGGTAGAGACTTCCAGAATCAAATTTGGCTAAGTCCACAATGCTGTACGAGATAGGAGTGCGAGTTGGACATGAAATGGAACCATCTAGCACATGTGTTCGCAATTTAGACCGACTTGGGTGTGCGACCTGAGCAGGAACGTGACCATCTCGCACATATAAATTCTGGAGTGTGCGACCTGAGCTTGCGAGTGGGGAAGGAGCTGAACTGAGCCGCACAAGAACATGCAAGATGAAGTGCTAGATGGATGTGCGGCTGAGAAAGGAGTTGACCATCTAGGAGTCTTGAGCGCCTTTTGGTACGAGATGGGTGTGCGGGTCAGCCATGGATGTGACCATCTCGCACACCAGCCACCAGACCCATCTGAGCCGGGTCAGTACCCAGTTTGTCCTAGGCTGACCCAGTCCATAACACTTAGTATAAATACCTTTTTGGGAGAAAACCCTAAATCTATAACCTTTTATCTTTCATTTTCTTTTTGTTTTCTTTTACCCTTGAGTCAAAAACGAGTTTGTTAAGAGATATCTAGAGGATTGAATCAATCTAAAGCTGTTTCTTATCATCTCATCTTCTTATCTTTGCTCCTAGTCATGTTTAACATCATCTCTTGCAAAAGATTAGGTGTGTTAAGCATGATTAGTGAGTAGTCTTCTTTTAAGCTTCAAAGTGTGTAGATTAGGGTGCTTTGATGTTTGATTTATGATGTTTAGGTTCTAGATTCTCATTTTCTTTCCTTAGTTAGCTGCTCTTAATGCTAGATCTCTCATTATAAGCTTGATCTAGAACTTAGGCATTTCTCCACCTACAAGGTGTTTGATGAAATGCCTGAATGAGCTAAGCTAAGGGTTTATGTTAATTGAACCACATGAGAATGTTTGTTTGATGCATAAATGACATATAAGAACTGTCTCTTAATGCTTATTAATTCATATTTCACAAATGGGAATTTTGTTTGAAAGTGGATTAGTATAGAGATTAATGCCTTCATGAGAGGATTAGTCTAGTTTAAAGTTCTAAGTTAAATGGAATTGAGATCATGTGATTGCTTGCTATACCTTTCTGTGTAAGATTCAATCTATCTTAGCTCTTATTTTGATGCACAAAGAGGTTGTCTGGTCATTTTAGACTTTGAACCTTATGCTTGTTGATTGCTTACTCACTAATGGGAATTAGTCTTCAATTGGTAATTAACAAAGGGATTTTTGTCATGAGAATGAATTAATCTGATTTGGAAGTCTAGACTAAATAATTTCAAGTGTTGCATTGTTTGCTTAGCATCATGAATTCACATTTAAAGCACCCTGATCAATGATCACATCTAGAGGTTTAACTTTCTCTTACTTTGAATTTGAGTCTTTGTTTTGTTTGTCTTGTTTGCTTGTTTAATTCTTAATTACTGCTTGTTCTTGTTTATTTTATGTTTTTAGATCACTTAATCACCAATCCATCTGCTTATTAGACTTGAATTAAGATAGATCCTTATAGTCTTAGTGCCTAGATAATCTCCATTTGGATTGACCCTCAAGTGCTACAACACAAGAGGTTAATTGACTTTAGTAGGCCAAAAAAACCTACTATCAGTATCCATTGATCAAAAAGGAATATATACAAAAATGAATTCAGAAGAATATGCTAGATGCAAGTTTTAAAATGTCCTTGTATTGAAGATTATATACTTGCACACCATTTTGCATCAAACAACCCAACTATATTTAAAAATGTACATATAATATTTGGAGGTAAGATTTGTCACATTCAAAGCATTAAGGTGCTGCCAACTCGTTATGCACACAAGACCCCATATCAGGTTTTGGTGGCATGTTCCCACACTACAAAAAACTACCTTGAAAAATTAGAAGATCAAGCAATGTGTGATGGTTAGAGTTGCTGGTACATTAACAACCGCTAGACCATCTAAGTTATGATAAATATCACTTATATTTTATGTTGTTTTATATAATCAATCTTTAGTTGTTGTTTCATTTTAATCAATTTATATTATAACTCAAGTGCGTTTGAAGATTGATTTAGTCCTACTGGATCATATAAGCTAATACTTCATTTATTTAGTTATTGAAAACAACTTTGATATGTTCAACAAAAAAAAGAAGATGGGACTATATAGTTAAGAACTTATATGATATATATATATATAATATTGATTTTATAGGGATCATTATTTTTTGCACAAAAAAGGGATCATTATTTGACAAACCAATTGTTCAAAACTAAATTATTTTTTTTTAGGAAATCTGTTCAATTTAAACCATAAACACAATTGTTAGCTTGGCTATCAGTAAGAAAAACAGTGATCTAATGATTAGAATTTTTAGTTCAGTGATTGATTTGCTCATTCATGTGAGTAAAATTGCCATAATACTTCTTGTTCTCTAACGGTGGAATGTAAGAAAACAAAATTGTTTATTTGCTGAATAATGGTTGTATGGAGTTAAATCGGAGCTATACTCTGTTAAATCAGGGTATGATCTGATTAGAAGAATAAAGCTGGATAACACTACTGGCGAAATGAGAGAGCCAAGTATCACAGCACTTCTTAGCCAAGTTTGGAGAGTCAGTACACCTAGAAAAATGAGACACTTTATGTGGCAAGCATTATTGGGGTGTGTCGCCACCTGCCAAAACCTTACTTACCGACATTTGGGAAATGACAAAAGTTGCCCCCGATGTGGAGACTCTGAAGAATCCATTAACCATCTCTTATTCTTATGCCCCCCGGCCTTACAGGTCTGGGCTTTATCGGACTTCCCGTCCCTTCCGGGCCACTTCCCGAGTAATTTTATTTACCAAAATATGAGCTTTCTCTTTTGGGGAACCAAAGAGATTGGCATGACGGATCCCAACAAGGATTTATATCCGTGGATCCTTTGGTTCATTTGGAAAGCAAGGAACGACAAAATCTTCAACGGGAAAGAAATTTCCCCGGAAGATACCTTGCTTCACGCAAGAGTTGAAGCAGATTGTTGGAGGACCGCAAACCAACCAGAAGATGATGGTGATGAAGTCGGTGGTTCCCCGGGGGCTCCCCCGACACCGATTTCTACATCTGAAAATCGGCGGATTGCACTATGCTGGATCGATGCGTCTTGGATAGACCACAGACCGGTTAGCGGACTCGGGTGGACACTGGTGGATGGCGGAGGTACAGAACTGGTTGGACAGCAGGGATGTCGCAGAAGCCTCTCAGCACTTCATGCTGAGATGGATTGCCTCTTATGGGTTATGGCTGTTTTGAGAGATAGGCAGATCTCCTTGATTCACATTGAGACGGACTGTTTAGACCTTGTAACCATGTCTGAGACTCCGGAAGATTGGCCTTTGTTTGTGTCTGAGCTGAACAGCTTCGATATCCTTCACAAGAGCTTCTTGGAATTTCGGCTTTCTCATATTCCTAGGAATCAAAACATCCGGGCGGATAGTCTTGCAAAAGGAATCCGCGTGAGAGGAGCAATTTTCACCCACATCGATCATACCGAGCCTGTCAATGGCGGTCCACAGACCTTTTCTACGATTGGCTAACAATGATGTAATAGATGGATAGAGGAAAAAAAAATGGTTGTATGGAGTTCAGTTATGCCAACATCTCATAAACTTAACTTAGATTTAAAATATAAACAAACCATAATATATGATTATGTGTATAAATATCAATATCTCAATAAAAAATATGTGACATGTTTTTAATCTCCGTTCTATTGACCGATATAGTAATTAAGCTATACGAATTATAGCTTGTTTTTAACTAAATATTCATTGAAAATTGATTTTCATAGAATGATTTTGAATATTATTTAAATGTTAGTTATATATATATATATATATATATATATATCCAAGACAAAAAAACTGCAATATATTTGTAGCGCATAAGAAATAAGTCAAAGATTAAATTGTGCTACTATCTTGTCAAAATTACAAACTATTGTAGTCAATTCTACCGTATTATTTTTACGTACAAACATTAATATCTTTTGACTTATTGTTTTCTAAAATAAATTGGTAACTTCATAATATGATCATAGTTAAAGTCACGACTATAAAAGAAAGGGTCATTGTTAATCTTCAGACATCAATGCCTTCTGTTACATTTTTATGTAGTTCATAATATCAAAGTTTTCTGGGTTTGCGAGGTATATAATTATCTCATTCATATTTTTGTTTGGTAATTATTTTATGATTTTTTGTCAAATATTTTCCACTTTTATTTATTCATTTGTATCTTATATTTAAGTTTGTACAATTACTTTTATAAAAAAAATATTTTTTGTTCCACGATATTACTAGAAAATATGCTACTCAAGGAAAAAATATTTTAGTTGACTTTTATTATTTTATTTTTTATATATAAATATCACAGTTTATGTTTTATAAAATATTATTTAATTTAATTAGTTAAATTAAAAAATGTAATTCCATTAGATGTTAGACTTAAGAAATAGATTTAGTGCTGACACATAAATTTCAAGATTTTCGAGGTTTATCATTGTCACACTCAATCTATTAATTTGGTATAAATTTTTCATTTGGTAATTCTTTTATGATTTTTCAGTCAAATATTTGTCCACTTTCATTAATTCATTAGTAAATTATATTAAATTTTGTTGAGTTTTTAAAATCAAATAGTATTGTTCGACGATCTTACCAGAGTATATATTACTCAGGGAAATAATTTTTTATTATGGTTTTACTTTTTTCTTTTTTGTAAAAATTGTCACTGGTTATGTTTTATAATTGTAGTTTTAATTTTAAAATAAAAATAGTTCTTTCTATTAGATGTTAGACTTAATTAATAAATATTGTTTGTGCTTACACAATGCGAAGTTTATGTACACGAAACTGAATCGCTCAAATTATACAAGCTTAACTTTTATGGACTTGTTTATAAACTATTCTTTAATGATAATGGCTCGCTTTTCTGCTCAGATAGTAGATACTTTTTTATATCAAATATGCAATTATAGAATATTCAATATGATAATTTTATCCTTAAATTTTTTTGTATCCATTGATCAAACAGGAATATATAAAAAAATGAATTGGGAAGAATATGCTAGATGCAAGGTTATAAAATGCCCTTGTATTGAAGATTATATATTCGCACACCATTTTCCTTCGAACAACCCAACCAGATTTGAAAATGTACACATAATATTTGGAGCTAAGATTTGTCACATTCAAAGCATGAAGGTGCTGCGAACTCATTAAGCTAAGCGGAAGCACGCATACATGATCCTATATCAGGTTTTGGTGTCATTCTCCCAGACCACAAAAACTATGTTGAAAAGTTATAAGATCAAGCAATGTGTGATGGTTATGGAGTTACATTAACAACCACTGGACTATCTAAGTCTTAATTTTTTTTGGTGATACTCAATGGACTCTATTATTTCAAAATATCTATCAACCGTATTTCAAGTTAAATGTATTTTGCTTTAATTTTATTTATGCACCCAAAAACATAATAAATATCACTTATATTTTATGTTGTTTTATATAATCTATCTTTAGTTGTTGTATCATTTTAATCAATTTATATTATAATTCAAGTACGTTTGAGGATTGATATAGTCCTACTTGATCATATAAGCTAATACTTCATTTACTTAGTTATTGAACAACAACTTTTATATGTTCAACAAAAAAAGAAGATGGGACTATATAGTTCAGAACTTATATATAATTGATTCTTGTTCTCTAATGGTGGAATGTAAGAAAAAAAAATGTTTCTTTGCTGAATAATGGTTGTATGGATTTCAGTTATGCCAACATCTCATAAACTTAACTTAGCTTTTAAAATAAAAACAAACCATAAATTAGGTTTAGTATAAAAGGAATAAAACTTAATATCAAATTATATGTATAATTATCAACATCTCAATCAAAAATATGTGACATGTTTTTAGTCTCGTTCTATTGACTGATTTAGTAATTAAGCTATAAGAATTATAGCTTGTTTCTAGCTAAATATTCATTAAAAAGTGATTTTCATAGAATGATTTTGAATATTATTTAAATGTTAGTTAAATATATATATATATATATATATTTATCCAAGACAGACAAAACTGCAATATATATGTAGCGCATAAGATATAAGTCAAAGATAAGTTGTGATAATATCTTGCCAAAAATACAAACTATTGGAGTCAATTCTACCATATTATTTTACGTATTTTTCTAACATAAATTGGTAACGTCATAATATAATCATAGTTTAATTCCCGACTATAAAAGAAGGTTCATTTGTTAATCTTCAGACATAAATGACTTCTGTTACATTTTATTTATTTCATAATATCAAAGTTTTCTGGATTTGCGAGGTATATCATTATCTCATTCATAATTTTGTTTCGTAATTCTTTTGTGATTTTTAGTCAAATATTTTCCACTTCTATTTATTCATTTATATCTATATTTAAGTTTTTTTTTTGTCAACAGCCTCTTCTCCTAAACCGAAGGTGTTAACCAAACCGGTGGAGATGAGTTCACATAAATCATATTCCTTGGATAGACTCTAGCGCTGTGAGCTAATGCGTCCGCCTTGGTGTTCTTCGCTCGTGGTATGTGGATCAGTTTGAAAAAAATGAACTTCTCTCTGTATTTCTGGATTTCCCCCAATTGTAGTGCAAATGCTGGCCATTCTGTTGGTGCCGACACCATCTTCACCACATCAGAACATCAGAACAGTCTGTTGCAAAAACTACTTCTCTTCGCTGATTTTCAATCATGCACAAGATTTTAAGTTTGTACAACTACTTTTATAAAAAAAACACGATGTTACTAGAAAATATGCTACTAGAGGAAAAAATATTTTAGTTGGCTTTAATTAGTTTACTTTTTTTATATATAAATATCAAAGTTTATGTTTTATAAAATATTATTTAGCTTAATTAGTAAAATTAAAAAATGTAATTCCATTAGATGTTAGACTTAAGAAATAGATTTAGTGCTTACACATAATTTGTGGTGTTCATGATTTACAAAGATTTCAAGATTTTCGAGGTATATCATTGTCACACTCAATCTATTAATTTGGCATAAATTTTTCATTTGGTAATTCTATTGTGATTTTAAGTCAAATATTTTTCCACTTCCATTAATTCATTAGTAAATTTTATTAAATTTATAGAATTTTTAAAAACAAATATTATCGTTCAGTAATTTTTTACTACGGATTTACTTTTTTTCTTCTTTGTAAAAGTTGTCACTGGTTATGTTTTATAAATAATTTTGTAGTTTTAATTTTAAAATAAAATTAGTTTTTTTTCTATTAGATGTTAGACTTAATTAATAAAATATTAATTAAGTGCCCTTGTATTGAAGATTATATATTCGCACACCATTTTCCTTCGAACAACCCAACCAGATTTGAAAATGTACACATAATATTTGGAGCTAAGATTTGTCACATTCAAAGCGTGAAGGTGCTGCCAACTCATTAAGCTAAGCGGAAGCTCGCATACAAGACTCTATATCAGGTTTTGGTGGCATGCTCCCACACCACAAAAACTATATTGGAAACTTAGAAAATCAAGCAATGTGTTAGAAGATCAAGCAATATGTGATGGTTATAGAGTTGCGGGTACATTAACAACCACTGGACTATCTAATTCTTAATTTTTTTTGGTGATACTCAAAGGGCTCTATTATTTCAAAATAACTATCAACCGTATTTCAAGTTAAATGTATTTTGCTTTAATTTTATTTATGCACCCAGAAAACATAATAAATATCACTAATATTTTATGTTGTTTTATATAATCGATCTTTAGTTGTTGTATCATTTTAATCAATTTATATTATAATTCAAGTATGTTTGAGGATTAATTTAGTCGTACTTGATCATATAAGCTAATACTTCATTTACTTAGTTATTGAACAACAACTTTTATATTGTATATATATTGATCCTTGTTCTCTAATGGTGGAATGTAAGAAAGAAAAAAAATGTTTCTTTGCTGAATAATGGTTGTCTGGATTTCAGTTATACCAACATCTCATAGTCTTAACTTAGCTTTTAAAATAAAAAAAAAACCATTAATTGCGGTAAACTTGATAATTAGTTAGCATTAACATTATATTTCATATGTTTAGATATGTTTTTACAATTCACCATTAACGATTGCAGAGTGTCAACACGAAATTACAAATGAAGTGTCTGTTATTTGACTGGGCTGGAACAGATGGAAAAGTTGGTGAAAGATGTATTTTGTCTGAAGAGCCTGAGGAATTTGTCAACAGTATACCCTTAGGCCCAAACTCGTACAAAGTTTTAGTGGAAACAGCGACTAAGCCAGAAGCTTATCTTTGGAGACCTGCTCGATACGTCTTTACTATGGAGCAAGCAGTTGGAGAGATGATTGCATGGCCTCAAAATTTTGTGGTTCCCTTTAGCAGCGGATGTGAACCTGAAGACATTACGCCTCTGGTAAATATTCTTTAATCACGGCATATTATAGTTGAGTATATAGTAAATGTAAAACTGTGTAATGCTTGACAATGGTTTCATTTGTTTTCTGCTTCACAGAGTCCTAATACTAGCTCTCGGAACTTCTGCAAGCTGCTTGACTGGGCTAGAACTAACGAGGAAGTTGTTGCAGAGGGTCGTTGGCACTCTCGAGAGCCAAAAGCATTAGTCAACGGACTACCTCTCGGACCAAATGCTGTGAAGGTGTTCGTCGATGTGGTTTTTTGCCCAAATACCTTCCTCTGGAGGCCAACGACTGAGTTCTTAGATTTGGAGTATTCGGTCAAGACCTTTGTCGCCTGGCCTGCTAATAGAGTAATCTTTGAGGCAAGTCCTGAAACGAGTTCTCCTATTGCTAACTCTGAATCAACTCCACCAGCTCCAATAAAAAAACCAATGAAAGCAATGTCGGACAGTTCTACTCCTATAACTCAGGTTGGTTTTCTTACTAAACTTTCATTTGTTTGGTTTGTTTGGATTTGTTGATTTCGTGTATAGCTATATATGCAAATTGTCTTCGCAACAGGAATCCAACCAAATGAAAACGGGGAATGAAAATAAGAAGTGCATAGTGATGAATATTACTGGAAAGAAGCGAGTGATTGCTGAAGGACGTTGGGCCACAAACAATCCACTTCAAACAGTACATTTTGTTCCCTTGGGTCCAAATGCAGTTAAGGTGTGGATTGATGTTGTCAAATTCAAAGATGCTTGCGTATGGAGGCCTTCGTCTGAGATCGAGTGCATGGAAGATGCAATAGGAACAGCTATTGCTTGGCCAGAGGATAAAGAGGTAATCGTCTAAATGCAGTACTCATATGATACTTTAGTTTTTATCTTCTCTGAACTTAAGGATGGTTTCGTTGGAGACATAACCTGCTATGTGTTTATGGTTTTTGTTGTGGGAAATGCTTGTATGTTGCTGAAACATTAACCAGTACTCAGTTGTTCTAAATGGAAAAGCAGTTGCATTTCAATTTTTGTTTACCAGGTTTTTATATTTATTAAGTGTAATGCATTTTTGAGGTTTTGGATATATCGTATTTGGCTAAAAAAAAACCTACATCGCCAAATTCAATAGCACGTAAGAACAGCTCCAACACTAAACAATACAGCGTGAAAAAATAGGTACAGTAGTTGATGTTGTAGCTAAGATAAATAGCTACGACTCAACTGACAACAGCAATAAATATCTGCTATAGTAAACTAGAATGTAGCTATAAAAGCACGCTACTATAAAGGTGTCAATAACAGGTATATAGAGCCATTGTAAATTAAGTTGTCGCACAGTAATAATGCTACAACATTTCATAATACAGCGTCTACTTTGTGCTACCGTATCATTTATAATAACATCATAACAATGCTATGATATATATGAATATAATAACACTTTTCACAAACGCTATAGTAAGGGGTGTACTCTATTATAGCTCCGGCACAGCGTTTATGAAAATGCTATGAAAGTACTTTCATAGCGTTATTAGTATGCTACGAATGTACATATTTCTTGTAGTGAGGAATGCATGCCGGCTGGTTTACATGACATCTTCCTCTTCGTGTAACTTTTGATTGAACTGTTAGATTGCCATGCTGTAAAGTGTGCTGGAAAGCTGGTTGTTCCATCTTTAAGGTCTCCAAATTTGATCTGGATCAGACGGCAAGCATTCCTACCCGCGGCCAATACCCATTTTACATCGGTCTCGTCCTTTCCGACCGCAGAGAATGATCTGTCCGACCCCGAAGCCCATTTTCAAGCCCAAAATGATTCCCTCATTTGGAGAAACCCTAAGTGACGCCCAGACATGATTTGAGCGCTATAAATACATGTTTTAGGAACCATAAGTCGTATGCTCTTTTATGTTTATGAATATTTTTTAAGTTTTTTCAACACTTTTCTTTCTTTTAAGTTTAGGGAAATTACATATTTTCCCTTCCAGGGCCAGAGTGGAAACCTACTGGTCAGGGTTGCGAGAGATAGTTGGTTATGATCATGACAGTAGCATATTCATACGTTTGTGACTCGAGTTCTAAAAGTTTTAGCTAGGATCTTTTAATTTACTGTTTTAGCAATATTTTGAATCGTTCATCCCTGGAGAGAATTTCTCAGAAAATACAGCGTCTCGTCTTTATAAGTTTTCGCCGATTTCAATACAAGTTTTAGTCATTAGGTTATTTTTCTTCATTCCTGCCGATTTTCATACACGAAATTAGATCTAGCCATTTTCCCGTTTTTAGTCGATTTTATTAGGTTTAGTTATTATGTCAATTTAGTTTGCGGGGGGTCGGACAGACCATTCTCTGCGGTCGGAAAGGACGAGACCGATGTAAAATGGGTATTGGCCGCGGGTAGGAATGCTTGCCGTCTGATCCAGATCAAATTTGGAGACCTTAAAGATGGAACAACCAGCTTTCCAGCACACTTCACAGCATGGCAATCTAACAGTTCAATCAAAAGTTACACGAAGAGGAAGATGTCATGTAAACCAGCCGGCATGCATTCCTCACTACAAGAAATATGTACATTCGTAGCATACTAATAACGCTATGAAAGTACTTTCATAGCGTTTTCATAAACGCTGTGCCGGAGCTATAATAAAGTACACCCTTTACTATAGCGTTTGTGAAAAGTGTTATTATATTCATATATATCATAGCATTGTTATGATGTTATTATAAATGATACGGTAGCACAAAGTAGACGCTGTATTATGAAATGTTGTAGCATTATTACTGTGCTACAACTTAATTTACAATGGCTCTATATACCTGTTATTGACACCTTTATAGTAGCGTGCTTTTATAGCTACATTCTAGTTTACTATAACAGATATTTATTGCTGTTGTCAGTTGAGTTGTAGCTATTTATCTGAGCTACAACATCAAATACTGTAGCTATTTTTTCACGCTGTATTGTTTAGTGTTGGAGCTGTTCTTACGTGCTATTGAATTTGGAGATGAAATTTTTTTTTTTAGCCAAATACGATATATCCAAAACCTCAAAAATGCATTACACTTAATAAATATCAAAACCTGGTAAACAAAAATTGAAATGCAACTGTTTTTCCATTTAGAAAAACTGAGTACTGGTTAATGTTTTAGCAACATACAAGCATTTCCCACAACAAAAACCATAAACACATAGCAGGTTATGTCTCCAACGAAACCATCCTTAAGTTCAGAGAAGATAAAAACTAAAGTATCATATGACTACTGCATTGAGACGATTACCACTTTATCCTCTGGCCAAGCAATAGCTGTTCCTATTGCATTTTCCATGCACTCGATCTCAGACGAAGGCCTCCATACGCAAGCATCTTTGACTTTGACAACATCAATCCACACCTTAACTGCATTTGGACCCAAGGGAACAAAATGTACTGTTTGAAGTGGATTGTTTGTGGCCCAACGTCCTTCAGCAATCACTCGCTTCTTTCCAGTAATATCCATCACTATGCACTTCTTATTTTCATTCCCCGTTTTCATTTGGTTGGATTCCTGTTGTGAAGAAAATTTGCATATATAGCTATACACGAAATCAACAAATCCAAACAAACCAGACAAATGAAAGTTTAGTAAGAAAACCAACCTGAGTTATAGGAGTAGAACTGTCTGACATTGCTTTCATTGGTTTTTTTATTGGAGCTGGTGGAGTTGATTCAGAGTTAGCAATAGGAGAACTCGTTTCAGGACTTGCCTCAAAGATTACTCTATTAGCAGGCCAGGCGACAAAGGTCTTGACCGAATACTCCAAATCTAAGAACTCAGTCGTTGGCCTCCAGAGGAAGGTATTTGGGCAAAAAACCACATCGACGAACACCTTCACAGCATTTGGTCCGAGAGGTAGTCCGTTGACTAATGCTTTTGGCTCTCGAGAGTGCCAACGACCCTCTGCAACAACTTCCTCGTTAGTTCTAGCCCAGTCAAGCAGCTTGCAGAAGTTCCGAGAGCTAGTATTAGGACTCTGTGAAGCAGAAAACAAATGAAACCATTGTCAAGCATTACACAGTTTTACATTTACTATATACTCTCCTATAATATGCCGTAATTAAAGAATATTTACCAGAGGCGTAATGTCTTCTGGTTCACATCCGCTGCTAAAGGGAACCACAAAATTTTGAGGCCATGCAATCATCTCTCCAACCGCTTGCTCCATAGTAAAGACGTTCCGAGCAGGTCTCAAAAGATAAGCTTCTGGCTTAGTCGCTGTTTCCACCAAAACTCTGTACGAGTTTGGGGCTAAGGGTATACTGTTGACAAATTCCTCAGGCTCTTCAGACAAAATACGTCATTCACCAACTTTTTCATCTGTTCTAGCCCAGTCAAATAACAGACACTTCATTTGTAATTTCGTGTTGACACTCTGCAATCGTTAATGGTGAATTGTAAAAACATATGTAAACATATGAAATATAATGTTAATGCTAAATAAGACAAAACAAGAGTTTACTCTTGGCGCAGAATTCTCTCCGACTTCAGCTTCTTGTTTCTGAAAAATGTAATTTGAAAGACCAACCTAAGTTAATATAATAACAATGGAAAATTCAGAGTTACTATCACCAGACATGAAATACTTGCTTACCTGGTTCTCTATTTTTGAAAGTGTTTCCTCTAAATCATGGACCTGTTGAATCAATCTTAGTTGGTCTCGTTTCATATCATCCATAAACTTGCTTTTCATTTGGAAGCATGCTAATTAACTTGGTTTGACTCATCCCTCTACCCATCGCTCTCAAACAGCCGGGATTATCAGGTCCAAGTAGCTGAGAAAGGAGATCTTCTTCGGGATTTGTGGACGCCGAAGAGGGAGAAACAGTTTCAACAAGTTCAGCTGCCTTTTTCTGTACACACACTGTCGACATCAGACAAGATACGCCAGTATTCATCAACTTATTAAAATAAGCCAACTAGTTATTGTGCACTACTTACAATCTTCTCGGATGCATTTGTATTGACCACAGTGCCATCCTTATTGGTTCGAGACTTAACCCATACCTGTAGTCTAGTTACTTCAGACGGTTCAGAGCTCTCTTTTTTCTGGAAATAGTTGGCAATGTCAGTTATTTGCATGTAGTTGCATCAGTATTACACATAGGGAATATTACCATCTCTTCAGCCAGTCTGACCATCCCCTTTCGACTGCAAGTATGAGGAATCTGGTTTCGCCTTCTTTCTTTATATTTGTCACTTAGTTCCTGAAAACGAAAATTCAGTTATCTGTATATGAAAGTAAATGAAGGATAAGTGATTACCTCAAATGCTGCACTAGTTTTAGCCTTCACAAATTTGCGCCATTCTGCCGGTGGAATATTCTTTGGTAGAAGCTTCAATCTTTCTGCGTTATTCTTACAACTCTTGATCTGACTGACTAGCCTCGACTTAGAGGCCCTCCATATACAACCCATTTGCTTGATAACAGCCATCTTGTGATACTCCTCATCTAATTCGAACCTTGCCTACAATAAATTCAAAATCAAACAATAAAAATCAAGTACATTATACTTACCTTATTCTAAATTCAAGTGTGTATACCTGTACAGATTTCCATAGAACTGCTCTGCGTTCTTCACCAATCTTCCTCCAATCTTCAATAATGACAGGGACGTGTTCACGCACCAAAGGCCCAAGGTAAGATGACAGCTTAACCGATCCTGATCCATACGGTTCTCCCATGCTATTGAAGTCCACCTTTATGCGATTATTAGGATCTCTTGCGATGTCTTTCATCCTTGTTGGACCTCTGGATCGCTTAGGCTTGTTTGGAGCTGTAGTCCCTTCTGATGCAGGCGCCGGCGTTTCATCATTCAGGAATTCAGGGTCATGGAATGCATCCTCATCAACATTCGGTAATCCATCGTTCAGATCTGGTTCCTGAGAGCACACTCTATGTTCTGGAGTCTGCGTTTCATCATTAATCTGCGACTGCACCGCCTCGTTCATGACTTCCACAGGTTGATAATTTCCTGCTGCATTGTCTTCTGCTCCATCATGCATACTTTCAGGATATACTGTCCCAATAAATTTTGGCTCCTCGGATACATTCTTCCTTTTTCTAGATTTTCCCTTTGGTCGACCCATACTTTATCA